>NC_051079.1:71078371-71378371 GCF_004664715.2 Peromyscus leucopus | reverse complement strand
AGCCTCCTGCCACGGGCAACTCCTTATCTCCCACAGACACATCATTAGTTTTCATATGGTGAGCAGGAGGAGTCCGTGGGTCAGGATGCTCACTGCACAGAGTGACAACCCGCACCCCTTCTGAGTCGGAGACAGCTTAAACGCACAAGCTAAGGAATGGTGGGCGGACAGTGGAGCTGAAAACAGAATTCCAGTTCATCTTTCTACATAGACATCCTTGTAGGTCTCAGTAATGAACATCTCACATGCATATTTTATTTATTTACCATCATTTTCATTAATTAATATTTTTGTGTGGTATATGTGCATGAGCAGGCACACACAAGGTGTGTGTGTGTGTGTGTGTGTGTGTGTGTGTGTGTGTGTATGGTCAATTTTCAATGTCTTCTTTTACTGCCCTCCCCCTTATTTTTTAAGACAGGATCTCTCACTGAACTTGGCGCTCACTCTGTGTCTAGCTGGTGAATGATCCTCTGGGCGTCTAGTCTCCCTCCCTCGTGTGTCATTACAGGCTGCCATGCCTGGCTTTTCAGATGTTTTGGGGATCCATACTGAGGTCCTCACGCTTGCATAGCAAACACTTTTACCCACTGTCCCATCTCTCTAATCCCAGCAGCATCTTTTGATGGAGGAGATGGGTGGTGTTTTAATAGTGAATGATTCTGATGGCCCCTAAACATCTCCCAATCCCTATGGTTTCACAGCTGTATCTCTGGTCATTGACCCTCTTCTACACTCACCACATCCTATTGGTTTGAATCTTGGGATGGCAGGAAAAGCAATGCCACCATAGTTTAAGCCCTCCTCTTGTCTGAAGTGAGTGGAACAGCTCCGTCTAGAACAGGAACAGGAACAAGCAGATGCATGTGGTGTCCATGCTGGAGAGTAAGAGGCAAGAGACAAGAGTAAGAGACAAGGCACTTTCGGGTGATTTTGTCTTTATTTCAGACTTTGTTAAAATAATAGTTCTATGTAATGTATTCACCATTTGGAAGTTCTGAAGGTTTCCATGTGCAAAAGACTAAAACTAATGGCTGAAATTAAGGCCAGTGTGCAAATTTGTTCTGCAATCTGGATATTCTTGGATGGGGTTTGGAGACCCACACACAAGAACTATAGCCGCCCTCAACAAAGAAGATGAAAATGCCAGGAACACATGGAAAAGAAATAGACCCCACCCCCAAACCTGGAAAAACAAGGGACAGATGACTGGTAGCGACTGAATGATGAGTTTTCGAGATTCATCAGCTGAGGACAAGAGAGGCAGGTTCCAGGGTTTTCCCAACTCCTGGCCCTGTAGTGAGACCCATGCCTGCTCTTGAGAAAGGCTGGGAGTGGAGCGTGGCAAAGGTCCCAGATCCTGCCCTCTGAGTCCTTAGGGCCGTGCACATTCCAGGTTTTGAGCTCTTCTCTGTTTAGTAGCTGTATGTAAAGGACTATTTAAATATTAGCATTTATTGAAAAAATACCCTCTACCAGCTTAGCTTTAATATTCAAATACCACCAGGATCAAAAGCCTCAATAAAATACATCACACACACATATATATTTTTCCTAAGTCTACATTACTCTTAATTTGTACTCCACACACCCCATATCTCAACATATGTTCTATTATACACGCACACATATGCATACCATTATATTACCATTTTAAAATTACAGACTTGCTCTGTAATTTTTCAAAGTGGTCAGAGTTCTGGATGGTTCTTCAAACACATGTTGCAGAGCGTTCTCTGGACTGTGGAGTCTGCAGTTGGTGCCTGTGAAGAGCCTTACTCTTAGCCATCTACTAAGATGGCTCCAGCAGACCAGGGAGGAAGGCAGCGTGGTGCAGTGAGTTCTGTGACCAAAGTCACAGGGACTCAGAAGTCGCAAAGAACTGCCACACATGGAGAAATCTCACAGGGCTTCTGAGTCTAACCCTGAGCTCATCACCAGCCCTGGTTCTAGACATAGGTCATGCCTATGATGCTGGTGACAGACTGGAATTCCAGCTGAGATGAGTCCAAGAACTGTAGTTATCGACAGTGTGGTGAGGAGGATATTTTCTTGTCATAATTTGGCTGGTTTTTTTAAAAGATACAATTAAGGATTTTCTTTGTTTTAGAATTCCTTTCCTATGGCATTATTGGTGAGAAACAACAATTTCAAGACAATGAGCAGCTACACACAGACTGCTACACACACACACACACACACACACACACACACACACAGAGCACACTCATATAAATCACACACATACACACACACACATATCATACACACAGATACCATACAAACACCGCCCCCCCCCCCCCCTCTCTCTCTCTCACACACACACACACACACACACACACACACACACACACACAGACATAAACATACATACCAACAAAATACATTTCCAATGATCTGGTTTCAAACAATCTTTTAAAATGTGCTATCTCTGCAGGAATGGGGCACTGTTTCCTTGTCTTATGAATACATCTTATTCCCCAGAGGAACCCCTTGAGATGAGACCATCTCCCATCAGTGCTTGGGTTAGGATGCATGAACCAGAGTCCACAGAACTCTACCATGAGATGCTTGAAGTACATTGCAATTTTGATGAGTTATGTCCCCATGAGAAGCAGACTGACTAAATTGAACACACTCACCCGCCTGCATCTTCTAATGGACCAGCTGTTCCACACACCCCAGGAGACATCTTAGACACTTTCTGTTTGGGGCACTGTCTTTTTCTCCCCATCATTTGTGAAGTTCAGCACCACCTTTTATTCCCTCCTGGCATGGAGGATCCTAAAGGAGTGGAACAGTTCCTGATCAGTTGAATTGCCCTGTGCTCCTTTCTTCTCAGGTTTCCAGGTCCTAAGGAGGCTGTGAGGATGGCTGAAGAGTGGAGATGCAGAGGGAACTCATAGAGTTGGCCAGGAGCCCATGGGTATAGATTCAGTTTCCATCTGGGGGATGTTTTAGCTCTGAGAGCTCAGAGGGACCGAGGTAAGGTTTGGCAGAAGGGAAATGGATAGAGGTTCAGGTGCGCTTCCAGCATCCTAAACACGAGGTAGAGAACGGCCCATGTTCCTCCCACAAAAATTACCCAGATGATCAGGACAGGGAATGGACACTTGGCAGAGAACTGTAGGGTCATACTTTTCCCAAGCCAATCTCAGAAGCTGGCACCTGGACAAATGAGGGAATCCCAACAGCCAGTGGCATGAGTGCTAAGGACGAGAGCCAGGAAGTTAGGATGAGCCCTGCAGTGCCCAAGGCTCAGAGACAGGGAGAGGATCAAATGTCACCTGTGGCTCTAGGGTCACTGGAAAGGACAGAAGGAACTGATCGGCAGAGCCCAGCTGACATGGAAAATGGTCTCACTCACACTGCAGGTTAAAAGCTAGAGAGCTCAAGAAACTAGACATCAAAATACTAAACAGTCCAAATAAAAAATGGGCTAAAGAGCTAAACAGAGAATTCACAAAACAAGAAACACAAATGGCTGAAAGACATTTAAAGAAATGCTCAACATCCTTAATCATCAGAGAAATGCAAATCAAAAAGACTCTGAGATACCACCTTATACCTGTCAGAATGGCTACGATCAAAAACACCAATGACAGCCTATGTTGGAGAGGATGTGGAGCAAAGGGAATACTCCTCCACTGTTGGTAGGAATGTAAGCTTGTACAACCACTGTGGAAATCAGTATGGCAGTTTCTCAGAAAATTAGGAATCGAACTACCTCAAGACCCAGCCATCCCACTCTTGGGCATATCCCCAAGGAATGCTGATTCATACCATAAAGATACATGCTCAGCTATGTTCATAGCAGCGCTATTTGTAATAGCCAGAACCTGAAAACAACCTAGATGCCCGTCAACGGAATAATGGATGAAAAAAATGTGGTACATATACACAATGGAGTACTACTCAGCAGAGAAAAACAATGAAAGCATGAAATTTGCAGGCAAATGGATGGAACTAGAAAAAATCATCCTGAGTGAGGTAACCCAAACCCAGAAAGACAGTCATGGTATGTACTCACTCATAGGTGGATTCTAGATACAAAATAAAGAACAATCAGATTACAACCCATAGAACCATGAGGCTATATATATAGCATGGATGTCCCTAGGACGACTGTGGCTTATAATAAATTTTGGTTTTACTCAAAAAAAGAAAAAAAGAAAAAGAAAAAAAAGATGACTCAGCAGGTAAAATTGTTTGCTATGCAAGCCAGGTGACCCAATTTCAAACCCTAGAACCCATGGTAGAAATTGTCCTCTGGTTTCCATGCTAGCACAATGGCATGCCCATGAGCACACATACATAGACAATAAATAAAATCATATTTAAAAAAATTAAAGCCTGAAAAAAAAGGAGGAGGAAAAAAAAGCTAGAGAGAAGGCCATACAGGTCAGAATCCAAGAGACGCCATTGCGGTTCTCCATGGTGGGAAATGATGAGAGAAAAACAGAGAGACTGCGAAGCATTGGAGAGAGTTGGAGTGACGATGGTGGTGGATGAGCTTTTGGACAGAGGCAAGAGAGCAGGCCGAGTTGTTCCAGTGACTGGGAAACATAGTTATCACTACTCGACTTACAATTAACACACAGAACGACTGGAGAAGGGTAGGGGCAGGGGGGTGAAACTCTCAGTTACCTTTGTATGTGTAAAAATGACGTTTATTGGGCTAAAATGCCAGATTCTCTTGTGTGTGCAGTTTCATGACTTGAGAAGCATATGAGTCTTTCCTGAGGCTTCCTTCCTCCTTCAAGAACCCTGACACTTGTGTCTGCACAGTCCCACCATTTGGGAACGTCAAATAACTAAAGTGCAATGCAGGGCATTTTGTGTATGGCTTTTCTCTAGTATCATGCATTTGGGACTCAGTTCTCGGTGTCCTGTTTTGGGTCTGTCCCTTTTGTTCTTTTTATTGCTGTGTAGTAGTCATCACAACACAGCTCCTTACCATCTTCCAGCTGCTGGACAGCTGAGTTGTGTCCAGCTTTTGGCAACACTGCGAGCGTGTACCTCTGGGTTTTTGCTGGATGCATGCTGTCATTTTTTTCTCAGGTAAAGTATCCAGGGATGTTCGGCCACGAGGATGTGGATAACTGACTTTTTAAAATATTTATTTATGTCTCTCTCCGGGAGCCAGTGGGGGTACATGTGCTTATGTGGAGGTCAGAGGAAAATTTTTAGAACCCGGTCTCACTTTGCCCCTTGTTGATGCAGGGTCTTGTTTCTGCTGCTGCGCAGCAGACTGCAGGCTAGCCAGCCTCCCTTGTCTGTTTCTAAGGTCACTGTAGGAGTGCTGGGATTAGACAATCACTTCATCCCATCCCAGCTGTCTTATGTGGATTCTGGGTGTTGTAGTTGGGTTGTCTGGCAAATGCTTTGATCCACTGCGGAGTCATCTCCAGCCAAATGATTGACTTTTAACAATGTTCAAAACTGATTTGGAAGATGTTGTATGTGAATTGGGAATGCTAGGTCCGGTCAGCTTCTGGCTTGCTAGCAGTGTGGCAATTTCTGCTTGTGCTTTTAATTTGCGTTTTCTCAATGACCATTGTCAGAGGTCTTTTTGTGGACATTTTGGATATCTGCGTGTCTTTAACAAAGTGTTTGTAGAATCCTTTTTTTAAAATTATTTTAAATTGGATCAATTGTTTCCTTATAATTGATTTCAGGAGGTTTGCAAATTGTTAGAATGTTCTAGATGTAAGCCCTTTATGAGTTTTACAGTTTGGAAGGACTCAGCCCCAGCCTGTATCTTGTCTTTTAGCTCTCAATAGATGTGTTTTGAAGGCCAGAAGTTCTTAATTTTCATGAATCTGACTTACGAATTTTTTTCTTTTATGGATCATGTTTTTGGCGCTGAGATTAAAGAGAGAGAGAGAAAAAACTTCCTTAACTCCTAAGGGCTCAAAGATTTCCTTCATGTTTTCTTCTGGAGACTTTTGTAGTTTTAGGTTTTATATTTAGGTTCATGACCCACTGGAATTTAATTTTTCTCTATAGTTGAGGTATTTCTTAAGGACCCTGGAAATTATTTTTTTTTAATTTTCTTCTACTGTTTATTAGAAAAAAAATAACTTTTCTATTGGATTTCCTTATTATATTTTCAAAGTTCGCTTGGCAGTACATGTCTGTATTCATTTCTTGGCTCTTTCTGTTCCATTGATCTACTATCTATATGAAATGGCTATGTTTTAAAGAGATATAGTAGGACAGTCAATTTCTGCAGAACACTGCTGGTACTTTGAATGGTATTGTAGGTCTCTGTTGACTGACACCTTCAGTTTTCTTATCGATGTCTTACAATTCTAGTGTACCATTCTTTTATATCTTTTGATAGACTGATCCATAAGTATCATATATTTTCATGTTATTTTAAACATTTGTACCTTTACACTTAAATTTCCAGTATGTGTTGCTACTACATAGAAAAACAGTTTGCTCTGGAATATTTTATGTTCTGTAATTAGACTAATCTGAATTATTCAATCAGTTATAATACTTTTCAAGACCCGGATCACTCTGTGTGTGTTATCATAGTATCTTCAAAATTAGATGGATCTTAATTTCTTCTTTTTCTATGTAACCTGTTAAAATATTTTTGAAGAATTTGTGCTGTCAAATAATACTGTCAAATTGACTCTTCCGAGTGTTCAGAGCTGTATCACTGTGCTTCTATTTGACTTGTAACACTACATGCAATCAGCTTCCGGCTTTCTAAAGATGACTAGTAATCACACTTATGATTTTCACTTGCCAGGTTTCCCTGCAGCTTTGCCAGTAGTTTGCATGGTATATTTGAAGCTGTTATTGGACTTCGAAAATTTTACATATTCTTTATGAATTGAGATCATTATTTTTATGATGTATGTGTGTGAACCTGTATGAGTTTCTGTGAACCACGGGCATGCAAGTGACCATGGATGTCAGAAGAGGGCATGGGATCCTCTGCGACTGGAGTCACAGGCAGATATGAGCTACCATCTTGGTGCTGGGAACAGAATCTGGGTCATTTGCAAGAGCAGCTACTTTTAACTGGTGAGCCATCTGTCCAGCACTTTATCCGTATTTTTAAAAGGTCATTGTTTGTATAATGTATTATTTTCCAGTTGTTAAACTTTTCTCTAACTTATCATCACTTTATCTAGCTTATCATACAGCTTCTTTTTATTGATAGACCATAGCCAGATAAGGCTGTATAAAGCCCATATGACAATCTCTGTATTTTATGTGAGTATTTAGATAGTTTATACTTAGTGTAATTGTTGACACAGTGTGTTTTATGTTCTATTATATTGATATTTATCTCCTAAAGTGCCATATACTTTTGTATGGTGCCTTTGTCTTTTTCTGCTGTCTTTTGATTATTTGAGCATTTTATTATTACATTGTATGTCTTGTGTTGATTTGCTAGTTATGATACATTGTTACATTTGAATGCTGTAGTTAAATTATTTATAACATACAATTTTCTTTAAGTGGTATTTTATTACTTCATATGTGGTATAATAATTTTATAGAGGCTGAGGAGATAGCCCAGAGAGTAAAGTGCTTGCTGGGTTAGCAGGTGGCCTGAAAATGTGCTTGTCATTCTCTCATGGTGGAGGTGGAGATGTGTGTACTCCTGGAGCTCCCAGACAGGGGCTCTAGTCTAATTTGGGGCCTGGGTCCCAGGGATAGACTTTGATCCAAAATTAAATGTGGATGGGTCCTGAGAAAAGAGATGACACCCAAGGTTGTTCTCCAGTCTTCACACTCATATGTAAACACGTATACAGATGTCCACTTACACATGTGTACTCCACCCACATATACTCTCTTATACATGCATGTGTGTGTGCATGCACACACACACACACAACTTCATAAGACTATAAATTTATTTTTCCTTCTGCCTCATCAAATGTATTATTCCTAAATTATGATGTTTGCCTTAAGGACTCAAATAGCTTTTAAAGGGATTTAAATACTAAGAAACATATTCTTTTTTACTTATCTATACAGTTATCATTTCCAATGACAAATGGACTCCAAGCTTCCTGCAAGAATGCCACAGTGCACAGGGATCCCTTCCACCACAAGGGACTATGTAGCCTCAGATATGAGAAGTGACACCCCTGAGAACCCTTGGGACATGCCCAGTGTTCCAAAGGGGGTCACTTTCATCTTTATGCTGGATTTACATGACGTTTTCTGCAGAACAGCTGAATTGATAACAAATTCTTTCAGCTTATATGTCTGAGGAAGTATTTGTTTCATCATTGATCATTGTTACTCTGGAGGCTATTTTTGTTGATAGATACTCTGGATTGAAGCAAGACAAAAATAAAAGCAAGAAATCATTCTTTCATACTTCCATTTTTCTCTTTACTTTCTGTATTCCTTTCTAACATCTTCTGGCTTGTGTTGTTTTTGAGAAGTCTGTTGAAAATTATCTATGTATCTCACTAGCTAGGCGGACCCACAGACTCCTGATTCTTTTTGTATTTTCAATACATTCTATTCCCTCTTTGTGTTTCATTTTGGGCTGTTGATGTGCCTTTAAGATGACTAGCTTTTCTTCTGTAGTATCTAATCTTCCATTTTATGACATTCATTTGATTTTTATTTATATATTTTAGCATGTTTTCCTTTTATTGAAAATAGATTTATTTCTTACATAATAGATCCTGATAATGGTTTCTCTGCTTCAACTCCTCCCCTGCCACCTGGATCCACTCCCTCTCTGTCTCTCATTAGAAAACAAACAGGCTTCTAATTGATTATACTATAACATAGCATAATATAACATAGTACAATTAATATAATATATAAAACAAAACTAACCATTTGAATTAGACAAAACCAACAAATTGAAGGAAAAGAACCCAAGAGAAAGCACAAGAATCAGTGACCTGCTCACTCACACACTCAGGAATCCCATAAAGACACTGAACTGGAAGCCATAATTTATATGTGAAGGACCTGGTACAGACCCCACAGGCCCTGTGTGTGTTGAATCTGTCTCTGAGTTCATATGGGCTTTGTTCACGTTGATTTAGAGGGCCTTGTCCTCCATTCCTCTGGTTCTTAACACGCTTTCTTTCTCCTCCTGAGTCCATTCATCTTCAGTCTAAGATGATGTGGTTTCTTTGAGATTTTATATTTTAAATCTCTATACTTAATATCTTCCATTATCTCTAGCTTTTAAAATACATGCAATCTATCTTAAATTAAGTTCTACTGTCCAGGCCTGTTAATTTAAGAAAGAATGCATGTTATTACTGAGTGTGTTTCCCCCAGTGTTTATCATATTGTCCTATTGTTTTGCATCATTGGTATATTTATTGTATGTAAATATATTATGAATTATAAGGGCTTGGCAATTTGCAACCATACAAAATTCTTAAAATTTGCTCTCAATATAGTAACGTTTCTCAGAATCTTTTGAAGTCTTGCCTTTTTTCCTTTTTTGTTTTTTCCTAGGTATTCTTTCAACAGCATTTAATCTGTTTCCTTAGACACCAATGAAAAAGCCCTCTGTCAACACACACCTGAAATCACAGAGGGAATCAGCAAGGCATCTTTAGGTTTCTGGAAGAGAAGAGCTGCTATTCTAGAGTCTGTTGTACAGGAAGACCATCCCTCCTGAGTAAAGGGGAAATAAAACGTTCTCCAAAGACAGGAAAATGGACAGGACTTAGTGTTAACAGCACTACCAAAGACTTGCCAGTGGTAGTTCTTCAGAAAATTAACATGGTAAAGGAATGAGTCTGGGTCATGAGGCAGGAAGAGAGGTCAGTAGAATAAAAGAATCACCAGGGCTTATGGTCAGCTGTCCTTTTCCTAGAGTTTTATAAATATCAGATTTCATGGTTAAAACAAATACTCTAATATTGTCTGATATCTATGCTGCTTAATATTATAATACACCCTAAAACTCAATCAGATATGTCCAACTTGTGGCCTATGGGCCACATGTACCCCAGGATAGCTGTGAATACAGCCTCAAATTACTTAAAACATTGTGGGATATGTTTGTTGTTTTGTTTTGGAACTCAATTGTGTGAATCTTAAGCTTCAACTTTGTAGATGACAAGGTTGTATTTCAATATGAACAGTGTTTTCTAGACACATTGCTACACATTGATGTCTCAGAGAGCAGGAGAAAGGAACCATAATGGAGGCAAGGTTTCCTTATTTACAGTGGTGAAACAGAGATACCAGAAGAAACACTGGTGTGTATACTCTAACACAGAGCGTATTACTACAAAACAATAAAGTGATACATTCAAAATAGTATGATCAAATCAGGGAAGATTGCTGAAAACATGTCTCAGCACCTCATAGGTGGTCAAGAAAAGAGGCACAACATATAGAGGTCCAGAAAAAACCCAGCAGGAAACATATGATAGAACGATGACATGAGGTGAGTTGGTATGTCAGCAATTACCTTAATGTGTGTGCACATAAGACACAGATCAAAAGACAGAGATTAGAAGGGTGGTTGTAGGGTGTTATTCAAGGATGGCTCAGAATTTGAGAAGAGTCAAAGTAACCCCCTCCAGACTACTAAGCCAAAGAATAGATACCGTCTGACCCTGCTAAGTGGTGTCAAACTAGTATTGATACAACAAAAATCCAGTACCATTCACCACTACAAACACTTTCAGTAAGTTAGAAATACATGGATATTTCCTCATTGTTGTGGGATATTCATAAATCCATTCTGCTACCATCACCGCTGAAAGTGCCTAGGTGGGCCCCCTCCCCACTTCGGTCTCATCCAAAACAGGGATCTTTGCTCTCATGGCTCCTACTCAACACCGCAGGGGGATTCTGCCCATTCCATATTGGCAGAGAGCAGCAGTGACCAAGTGGGACCCTCTGTCCTCACAACTGCTGTGATTGTCTACGTGGAGAATCTCAAAGAATTTACCCTCACTGTTTCTCCCATGAGTGAGCTCAGCAAGCTTTACAGAAGGTCCCCTGTGTATTAGTAATGAACATGGAATGAAAGACAGATGCCACACACCCCAAAAGAGGTTAAAAGACACACTGCGTCTGTAGGCTGCATGTTAAAAAATGTCTGATGAGTCATGGGAATACGACTCGGTAGGGGAAGGTGCTTGCTACCAAGCCTTAAGTTTGATATCCAGGACTCATAGGGTGGGAGGAGAGAATGAATTCCCTCAGGTTGTCCTTGGGCCTCCACACCCACACCATGACACATCCACACACACTAGCTAAAGAATTAAATATCCTAATAAAATAATACTGATGAGAAATCAAAGAAATCCCAGATAGGTACTAAAATGTGCCATGTTCACAGGCTGGGAGATTCAAGGCAGGAGCTTTCCACTTCTTCATGTAGTGATCTGAGGGTTCCTTGTATAAAAGATAATCAGGGAGTCTTTATATATAAAGAGGAACTTCAACGTTTCAGTGGAAAACCACAGATTCCAGAATTTTGAAAATAATATTGACAAAGAAGAATGAAGTTAGGGATATAACTCCTCCTGAGATGAAGCCTTGCTGTGGAGACCATGATGCAGTCTGTGCTGGGGAAGGAAGGCAGGGACCATTATAGAAAATGAAGAGAGAACTTGTACACTTAACTTACATTTCTTACAAAGATAAAAAGATAACTAATTAAGGAAGAAGTGGCCCATTTTCTATTTATTTTAAAAAACTGTTTTATATAATTTATTTTGATCGTAATTCCCCTCTTTCAATTCTTCCCATCCTCCCATCTGACTTCATGTTCTTTCTTTTGCTTAAAACAAAAGCAAACAAAATAAAACAAAACATCAAACCCCAAACCAAAGCCAAACAAAATTAAAGGCAGAGTCTGAAACAAACAATAACAACAAATAACAAAAGCATAGAATTCATTTCGTGTTGTTCAATTGCTCCTGGTCATGAGGCCTGCCCTGGAGTGGAGTGGATATACCCAGTGCCACTCCATTCAAGAAAACTGATTTTCCCTCTCCCAGAAGCTATCAATTGCAAATAGCTTCTTGGTTAGGGATGCCCTTAATGGGATGTCTTCATCATATCTCCCCTCAAGGCTCAGGGATCTATGAGGTAGATGCAGGAAGATTGTAAGAGCCTGAGGTGGTGGAAGACTCCAAGAAAATAGTATTTTCTAGGGCTGATGCACATGTGAGCTCATCGAAACTGTGAGAGCATGCACAAGACCTGTGCAAGTTCATGGCTGACAACATCCCAGCTGGAAGAAAAGACTCTAAGATCAGGTGCTTGAACAACCACCCAACAGAAATAGGAAAAAGAGAGAGACAAAGAGAGAGATAGAGAGAGAGAGACAGAGAGAAACAGAGACAGAGAGAATGTAGACCTAAGTCAAACAGCTTATAAAAATTAACTGATGATGAATGAATAGATATAACAAGTACATCTTTTAGAAAATAAATATTAGAAAGGCTCTTTGGTGTGTAGGGATGGAGAGAGTTCATACTAAAAAATCCATTTATAAGGGAAGAGATTGTCCAAGTCAACTTCATCAAAATTAAAAAGGAATACTGCTCAAAAGCTTGTGCAGAACCTCTAAATGAACAAAATTGATTTTTGGAAAGCATTTGCAGATCATAGAGACCACTAGCACCTCTTACATAAAAACTTTCCACAGGTAAACAGTGAACAGTAAATAGTCCAACTAAAACTATACAAGAGACATGAGCAAAGGACATTCACGTCACATGTGAACACGCTCAAGAAGAGGCGTTCAGATGCACTGCCATCTATGAAGTCCATGAATGAAAACCAGGGTGAGCTGAAAGTCCATCTGTCTGAACAGTGAACATTCAGCCAGGACAGCGTCAAGTTCTTCTGTGGATCTGAGTCACTCTTGTGGCTGGTAGTCTAACTCAGGACAGTAGATATACAGGTTAAAAAAAAAACCAATACCCTAAATATTCAATTTCTATACGACTCTGCAAATTGACATTTGGACAGTTCTTCCAGAGAAATAAAACTGTTAGAAAAAATGAACACAGATGTTAGTAGATGACCTTCTCTCTCACCCCCAGCCCTCGGCTTATTCCAAGGCAGAAGGAGTCTGTAGCTCCCTCAGTAAGTGTGTGTCTAAACAAACTAGCCCACACATAAACAAACTGCCTTCCAATAAAAGGAATGAGTTCTCAATAAACAGAAAGACGTGCTCAGACACCCAGCCCTTTATGCTATGTGAAGGAAACCAAAATAAAACTTGCATTCTGTGTTTCCAACTTCAGAGCATTTTGAAATGGGAAAGCGCGGAGGATTGTGGGGGAGGGAGGAGAGGTGCTTATTAAATGGCACAAGAGGTCCTTGTGGTGATGGGAAGTTTGGTGTCTTGGGTGTGGTGGTGAACACTTATACACATCATAAAATTGAGGAGCTCTCCATATTCACATTTCCATATGCACAGGTCAGCTCACCCAACTTACAGAGACTGATAAAGAAGAGAAATTAATATAATCCTATAAGATTCCACAGAAATCCAAGAATAAACAAGTTACCTCAGGGGAATCAAATGGTGATTGCCCATGTGGTAGACAAGGAATGACCAGGAAGGAACATGGACACATGTTCTGGGTCATGAATATGTTTCCCATCAAGATAGAGCCCAGACACACACACTGTCAACACTTACCAATGGTACCCTTAAGTCCAGTCTGTGCATTCACAAAACGTAAGTTACACCTCTGTAAAAATGTCTCTGATTATAATGTGAAAATTTTATTAAATGTTCTGAATATCTTCCAGCTGGAAGAGATCTGGTAGTATAATTTCTCTGACTCATAATGGATTTTGAAATTAAATTTTACCACTTTCACTCAATTGTTAATATTTGTGTAACAATTTTGTTGCAATAAACTATTAAAATATCAATGAGAAATACATGAGAGACCAAACCCCTACCTGCCTTTGAACTACGCTTCTTCAGCTTTTTGGCTGTTGACTCTTCAGGAACTTTCTTAGCCTTTCTGAGCTCATTTTCAGTCTTGATCTCAGGGGATATTAAGGCTGACTTTGCAAACTGATTATAAAGGCAGACAGACAGATGTAGACCTCTGTGCATAAGGCATTGCATTGGTAGCAGGGGTTCAGTGGGTTCACAGCTCTTGTTATGTCAAATTACAGGTTGTTCGTGGCATATTTGTGATACATATAACTCATCCAGTTGATATCAAGTGGAAAGAATAAGTGAATACAATCACCTAATCTTATGTTTTTATTTTCTTCTCATTTTAAAACGCCATCTAATGGGAACCTCTTTGGATCCAAGGCCTATTACCGTAATCAATGAGATTCCTACTCAGTCCCTTGCGGGGAGGGGCTACAAGTCATGAAATGAATGAATGAAGCTACGAACGGAACCAAAGAGCTATGTGAAATGTCTACGTCTTGCAGAGTGAAAAATGGGATGTTTGAACACCCCGTGGAGCTACCACTGGGCAAAAAACGGCGCATTTGCTGGGCTACTGATAGGAGTCAGTGGGACATCCCTGCCACTATTACAAGGCTTAGTAGAACCTGTTGCGATCATTTCAGACAAAAGCTTTTATGTGTGAAAGAAAGCTAGATTTTGCAGCTTGTGGCTCTGCTCAGCAGTGGTCCTGCCTGGGCCTTCATACTCTTAGCTTCTGAGCCTCCAGGCTGCTTCAGCCTAGGGTTGTTCACAGGTGATGGGTAACCTAGCAGCAAGGTACCACATCACACATTTATCTCTTTGTGATGACTACATGGCTCCTCACCAGGTACTCAGCACATTTATATTTAATTCTGGATTGGGTAGGGATTCACACCAATATCTGAAACACCTGATTCAGTTGAATGTCTCAGGAGGCTTTCAGGAATGCCTTTGACTTTGTGGAGACATCTTGCCAGCCGTGCAGAGATGCAGCCATTCTGCACAGAAATTGGCTTGCAGACTTCAAGCTTTGCTGCATCTGTGTGGACCTCTCATACATTTGCTGGGATAGAGACCGAAAATGAAAGGACTTCAGTGGAAGATTTCCCCCCACCCTTGTGTGCAAAATTAGGACAATAAAGGAATACATGATGGCAAGGGCTTGTAGCATTAATTACCCACTGACTGAAGTGTGCATGGCAGGCATGCCTGGAGTCCGTCTTCGAGTCGGTTTCAAGACTTCAATCAGTGTGTGGCTCACAGTTAGTGAAAGAAAAATCATTCAGGCTACACAAGAGGAGCATAAATATTATGTGTCACTTGGTATCATAATTAACTGCATGCTTCAAATATTTCTTTCATGTCAGCCTTCACACTAGGTAATATAATTTACCGTTAATAGGATTAAAATGTCTATTTTTTAAAATAAAAAGGTAAATACTTCAGTGATTTAAACTGTTTTCTATTTGTTTTGTACTGATACATATTTTACCACAGGCAATCTCCTTATGCCCTGCAGAAGAAAATAATGAGGAAAATTGGAGATAATTTATGTGGTCCAGAAGCAAAAGCTCTTTATGATTATTATTTTTGCTTTAGCTTGGTAATGAAGCAGCAAGGAGCAAACGCCCCGGCTTGCTAGCTGTTGCACATTTTCAAAGATTGGAGGTAACATAGGAAAGAAAAAAAAACCTGTCATTGTACCTAGACAGGAAGTTTATGTTGAAGAATTAATTTGGGCAGTTCAGAGCACCATCTCCAGAAGTGTGCCCGTGTTTGGGTTACTTTTCAAAACTGATAATTGAAAGAAAGGAAGGCTGGCTTATAATTTTTTTTTAAAGACCATTCCATTTTATAATCTTCTGTAGTGTGCTCAACGCGCTGTCACGCAGGCTGACACAAACCCACGCAGGTTAGGAAACTCATTACAACTCTGAACTTGGGCAATGTTGGAACAGGCCAGAAATTAAAACCCATAACCTGTGGCATAATATCTCCTGAGGAGCCAAGTTAATTTGATCTGCAGAGAATGAACCCGCATTGGAGTAGGCAGACGTTGAAGTAGAAGAAGCTGGCCCGCATGCAAGCATAGACACATGCACAGTAACTTCTGTGTGAGGGTTCGGGGGTGGCGCGCTTGGCTGGAGTATTAAAGCACAATCTAGAAGAATGCCTGGGATGAACTTGACCTGCCTCTGGCACTTGCAGAGATAAAACTGAATCCTAGGAAGGCTTGGTGACTGGCTCACGCTCGGGCGAGGCGGAGTGGAATCCTGGTCCACAAGCTCCTCTTCTCGCAGGCTGCTGTGTCCAAACATCTCTTTGGAAGTGATCGCCTCTTTCCAGTCACCGCCGCCAAGTGGAATTTGGCATTAGCTGTTGGACGTTCTCACTTTGCTGCCGATCTATCTATCGACATTTCATTAGGGAGTCGTGTGCCTTTGCCAGGGATGAATGAGTTCATTAGCACTGAGACTAATAAACTTTAAAAAGTTAATAATGTGAATATGTTTGATTTGGAATTATTCACGCAGGCATTAGGAGTCACACACAAAAAAATCGCCTGCTTCATGTGCTGAGCTCTTTTTGGTAATTTCTCTGCTGTGACAGACTTTGATTTTCTGAAAATTCAACTCATTCAGGTAGGGAACATCAAATACAACAGACATCAACGTTATGAATAATAACCAGGCCATGAGTTCTTGTTCCGCCATGAGTTTTCCTCTCCATGATTTCTGGTTGTAGTCTTAACCGATGTCTACCCTTCGTTCTGTTTGCTGACTTACATAGTGAACGGAGTATGAGCAACACAGTTCCATAGGAGTTCCCTTTGGTAGGCGTCTTGGAACAGCGACTGGTTTATTCACCAGCATGCTCTTTCTGGGAAGGAGTGAGAATTGCCTGCACCAGAGCATGCTTTCCCCATTCTGGTGAATCTCGAGTGATGCTGCATGTGCTTATTACCCTGGACTCCTAGACTTAGCGGTCAGTACCTGAGTACTTAGGAACAGCCCCAGGAGGAATGTGGGCCAACCCAGTGCCATTTGGTACCTGGAGAGAGGGTGTAGGGTTGGAGGGCTGCTGTCTCATGCAATGTTCTTGTAGACCTGAACATCCCTGTAACCTGTAGTCTATTACAAATCAATATTAATACCTGAGCATAACCAACCTATGACCACCCTCCATCAATAAAGCACCTGACTCTTTTTCCTGCAGCACTTCTCATGTACCAGTGAAGCACACACATCAGTGTGGGGAGTGTTTACCACAAACCCTACTGTAATCAACGGAGAGTAGAGACAGAATGAATGCCCAACAAAGGGTTAAAAAGCAGAGATACTTCTAGGCAATGGTTGGCTGAGGGAAGTGGCCACCTGAAGAGCTATAGTTAACTAAAAAGAGGGGCTCTGGAGGTCAGAAACAGGTGAAAGGTTGGGAATTTTGGTCTCTCAGTGTCACCTGAAACTGTCCCCATTGTTTTTTTTAAGTTGGTTCATTTACATTAACTCTTGAAATGATGCTTCAAGGCATGCACACAATGGGCACGTATCAAACCTGGTTTCTCTTTATTACTTTGTGTCCTTTTGTTGGCATTTTCATGCATATATACGCACATATATTAAATGTGTATATTTATGTGTATATTGTATATATGTAATCCATAAATATAACATAACACACATTATATACTGCATTCTGAATACTGTTACCTCAACTCTTACTTCCTCCCACCTGACAAGCCCCTTTCCCACCTTCATGTCTTCTGGTTCTGTTTTGTGACCCATGGAGTCAGCCACGCCTGTCTCTGTGTTTGCTGCTATTCACTGGAGCATGGTGACCTCATCTGTGGAAACACAACTGAACAGTGTCTGCCCCTCCCTCAGAATCTATCCCAAGCTCGCGGTACCCATCTCCTCCCTGCCCTCCCCCCCACTTTCCCAGATGCTAGTGTTCATTATCCTGCGTTCAGGAAGACTTTAAATATTTTATTAATATATTTATATGTGGAATAGCCATGTCTTTTGGTGTTTGGCTTACGGTGCCTACTACCTCTGACTTGAGTGGTGGTTCTGCCTAAACATTAGGGGGCTCTGAAGATGAGTGGAACTCCCTCACTACTGATTGTTGGCTGTGGGACAGGACTTAAGTCACTCATGTCCTCCAAGTCTTAGTTTTTTTCATCTGGAAGAATAAGCACCAAACTCATACACCAGGTTGTGAAGGGAAAAGGACAATTCATGCAGTATATAAATTGCCAAGGTGTGCTCCATGAGAAGTAACACTGGAGCTATTATTATTTATCATCATCATCATCATCATCATCATCACCGCCATCATCATCATCATCACTACCGCCATCATCATCATCATCATCATCATCACAGCTGTTAGGGATCTCTTTATTTGTCTGCATCCCAGCCCTCCCCCTCCCGAGTTCTTATAAGAAAACTACCACATAGCTTAATGTGTATAAAATGCTATTTATTTTGTTATTTGTCTGCTAAGTACTTCACTCATCTGTCTGTTGTGATAGGACAGAGTCTAGATTCATAACCTGGATCAATTTGTCAAAAACACATTGAAAATGCACAGCCTGTAGGTTCTGAGCTCTGTAGGGTTAAGTGCCATCCATCCATCCATCATCCATCCATCCATCCATCCATCATCCATCCATCCATCCATCATCCATCCATCCATCATCCATCCATCCATCATCCATCCATCCATCATCCATCCATCCATCTGTCCATCCATCTATCCATCCAATGATACTCATTCATTCATTGATCTACTGATTCCTTTATTGGTTTGTTTGCCCCTGACCTTGTAAGAACTGATGGGCACATGTTGTATCTCTTTTCCTCTCCACCCTCACAACACATACTCTACTGTCTATACCATCCATCACTCTGTAGAGAAACTCTGCTACAATATTAAATTAAATTCAGAGCAGACCACTGATAATTTCCCACTAGCGCCCCTTTTGTGTCCATCCTGTGCTCCCTGTCCTATCTGTCAGCAAAGGTGTTGGAGAGAAGAAGGCAGCAGTGGTGGCTGGGATGAGTGTGTTGGTTTCTCCCTTATCTTTCCTGCAATGTTGCTCAGTGACAGCATCACCTGTATCTAGGTGTAGTTGTTCAGTCCTTCTCCCCCCGACCCCGTCCAAGTGTCTGATCTCTCTATCCCCCTAGACTGTGATAGGAATGGGACCCACTAGTTCCAGGGCCTTTGGGGCGACTCTTCCTCTGCTTTTCCCTTGCTTCCAACCCCTGTAAGGGCCCAACTGTTGCCATGCAGGCTGTCTGGAGGTCCTCTGAAGGGGCTGATGGAGTTCTCATGAGACCCCAGCTGCTCTAAAACACAAGTCTAGCCATGCCCTGCCTCTGGTACCTTCCATACTAGGCACATACACCTGCCATTGGAGTAGTCTCCTGTCATGCCTTCACCAGAGTTTAGCTGATGCTGGCCCCATTCCCTTGGACTTCCAAAACCACAGGCTACATAAGCCTCTCTTCCCTACAAAGTGCACAGCCTTGGGCATTTTGTTACAGCAATGGAAGTGCCCGGATGTACCTTCCCTTTTGGCTAAACCTCAACTGTATCTTCTCCACCCTCATTACTCCTCTGCACTTCCCTGTCTAGAGAACCCCTTCCTGAGCTTTCTCTGGCAAAGTTTCCGACATTGGGCAAGACTCAGTTAGGTTAGGTTTTTCTCTGTAGACGATTTTCTCACAGATATCCCATGAGTGCCTCTCTGTACTCACGGCGCTCCTTGTAACTCAAGAATAGCCATCTGCCACGTGAGAACCTATGCTACCTTCCACCAATCCATGCTGTTAACTTTGGAACAAGAAGTTGAGCTCAAGGGGCTGACAAAGAAGTGGAGACGCCAACTGGACATGGAGTGTGCGTGGAAGAGACCTAAATGATGAGAAGAAAGCAGAAGAGGAGACAGTGTCTTCCAGGAAGATGTGCTTCCATGGAGAAGGCCAGAGGGGGTATGGGAGCCAGGGAATGTCTAGCTGGAAGACTGGGTATACCACAGAGGCTGGTTTGGAGTCACAGGGATGCCCAGTGAGACAATAGTGGCCAGAAGTGCCTCAGTAAGTCTCAAAAGTCCATCTTAGGGTGGGCACCTCCGTGGGAAGCCTGGGAAGGGAGAAAGGTGATCCTTTCATTAAGGTGACAGGTTGAGGAATCAAAATTATGAGGCAAGAAGAACAGGGAGGCTCACAGGACGTTTCTGTGGCCAAGCCTTGATGATGACAGTGACCTGGAAGCTGCTGTTGGTTTGTTAAGCGTTGTGATGGAGTGGGATGTTGGTTGACTGATCAGAACCGACGGGCCAGCATGGGGCAGCTGGAAGCACTGCTGAGGTCTGCAGCATGAATCCAGGAGGTGAGTGCTGAGCCCTGGAGAAGAATGCCAGGAGGGGATGATGAGTTCAGACTCTGGGCATGGTGGATTTGTGGTGCCTTAGAGACAGCCGAGTGCAGGTAACTAACAGACAGATGGATCCACGTGTCTGATGCTCAGCAGAGAGGGCTGAATCTGAATCTAACCGGCTAGATTAAATGATGTAGAAAATGTCACTGCATTAACAGCTGTCCCAACAAGGCTTCTGAGAAAGGCACTGGGTTTATTTAGAAAGAATTTGGCAATAGGTCCCTGTGGGCTCGATGCTGGGGGCTGAGGGAGCCTGACTGTGGCAGGGATGGTCTGCACACAGCTGGAAAGCCAAGACTGCCAATTTACTGTGAGGTCACAGAAATGACAGCTGCCATGTTTTCTGCACCCAAATGATATTTCTACCGGATGTTTAGGAAGCATTCATTCATTAGGAAATTGCCTGTGATCCAGAGTGGATGGAGGAGATGAACTGGAGTGTCGAAGGAACAAGGACCAAAAAGAAGCATGAAGGAGAAAGCAAGGGAGGGAATTCTAGGATGGTCTGTGGCCTCCCAGGCTCCATAAATGAGGCTATGATTCAGAAATCTCCAAGGAACCAGGTAGTCTGACCTCACTTCATTACCGAATTCCAGATATGCAGTAGGTCCTGTTGTTGGTGCTGAGGACAAAGCAATGGATACACAGGACAGATCTCTAGCCCAAGGAGCATTCTAGTGAGAATCACGTGTATGGCTGGATGACAAATCATGGAAAGCTCCAGTCTGTGTGGTCAGGAGCCAGGACCGGCTCCTGAGTTCTCTGTCCAGCAGCTCCAGGACCTGGCCTTGGAGTTCTAGCATCCACCTTTGAAGTTTGGGTTATCTTCTGAGATTTCATGGGTCCTTGAACTTGTTACCTCCAGGGTCCACAATTTCACACAGTCACTTGAAAACTCACTTTTCCATAGCCAGTGGGAGAATCTGCCTCCTACCTGCTGTGGTAGAGTCTCATGCAATGGAATGTAATTGCAGAAAGGATCACACACACACACACACACACACACACACCTCCTTATGATATAATCAAGGTATAATCTTCCTGCCTTATGTGCATGAAAAGACTCCTTCTATATGCTAGGATATAGAAAGCAGGAGGCTGGAATCTTGGGGACAGCTTAGGACTCCATTTTCCAAAGGAGGATGAGCAAACCACACTGTTATACAGCCCATAAGGAATATTGTGTGTGGTATAAGAGGCTGTGAAACACACAAAGGATGGGACGGGCACACAGGGGTCCCTCCTGAAGTCAATTAAGGTTCCATACCACCTTCTTATTTGGTCTCAGATGGCATGATTGACTTTCTTGTGGTCTATTCAGCATGAGAATTTCCCTACTTAATAGCCCTGGGTGACATGCTGACATGCCCTGCTGTTCCAGAGACATGAAGATGGTGACATGCTACAGAGAAGACCCGAATGTGAGCTAAAGACTTCTATGAGCTAGAGACCTGGTACTGCTGGCCACACACTCGGCACTTAAAAATCAGCAATATATATTAAAAGCATAGATTCTGATGTAAGGAGAAACACACACTGGTCAGGGCTCTGTGTGGATTGGCCTATCAGCTGCCACGGACAGAGGCTTTCAGGGACTGATCCCTGAATTCCCTGAGAAACAGCACCTAGTGATCACTAACTCAGTACTCATGTGACTTTGCGGAACTGTGTTCAGGCTTTCTAGGATTCCACCAGTATTGAAAGCCAAGTGTATTTACAAACTCCCTAATTTTTAAGCAACCCATGGCCCAAGTGCCATGTGCAGCTAAGGATAGTTACGACTATATCCCAACACAAAACTATAAACTCACAAGAAGACATTATGACATTTCTGTGAAGATTTGTGAAGCATTGTCTAGATTAAGTGAATTAAGGTATGAAGAATTTTCCTAAATGTGGGTGTCACTATTCTGTAAGTGGGGTCCTGTTCTGAATTAAAAGAAGAAAGTCAGTAGAGTGCATGCATTCCGTCCATCTTCTGTCTTTCTCTGCTCCCTGGCTGCGGTTGCAATGTGACTAGCCGCTTTCTCAAACTTCCTTTGCCATGCCTTCCTCACCATTATTGACTGTGGTCTTTCAAACTATAAGTCAAAACAACCTTTCCACCCTTAAAAATAATTAGTTTTTTTGGTGATTTTTAAAAATAAATTGATCACGCAGTTCTCAAGTGTGAAATTTGAATATGACAGTGTTGTGTCATAATTTCAAAAGCTTGGACACACCCATTGGTTCTGCTTCTCAGTGTGCAAGACTTAGTTTCATCTAGTGATGGCGTGCAGATCACTGGTGCACACAAATTGCCTGTAGAGCATGGAGACGTCACTGGAACCTGAAAAGGGACAAGAAAGAGCAGACTGTAGGCAGGGCCAGAGCTGACCACCATCTTTAGGGACTGATGTCTTGGAAGCATGTTGTATGTTCTGGGGTTCAGCTTGTCCATTGGAACATTCGAGAGGTAGTGCCTGCTCACTGCTGAAGTAGTCATCCTGACGTGAGATATAGACTTAGCTTAGTGTCAGCAAAAGCCACTGCCAGGTGGACCAGGCTCTCAAAAGGGAGGGACATGATCAGTGGAGAAAGTCAGGTTGTTGAGTTTCCTTGGAGGGCAGGTACAGGCTAGTGGTATAGGAAGAGCTGGGTCCTTGGAGAAGGTGCTCTCTAGAGGATGGAAACTATGCGGTTAGCTCCTGTTTTGCCTTCCAGGGAACTCTCTGGAGACATGGGGAGAGGGGAGACAATTAGTTCACTACCCATGACTTCACTTTTCTAAAAGACAATATTTAATTAAGACTCTGGAGTTCCATGTTATAAGCCTTGGATTTTGCCTGTCCTACCCAGAAAGTATCGGGGAAGTAGGAACCATCCACTTTTTATGAATTGATTACCGATGAGGAGACTGAGGGGTACCATTTCCTCCCATATTGACCACCATCTTCCCTCACATAAACCAATTTGTTCTGAAATTGACTAAGTGCTTAGCACCTCATTAGGATTTTTCCCTCGGAAGGATTATTGTAATGCGATCAGAAATAGTCAAAAACTTCTACTCTACTGTGTTCTTCCTTCTGGAAATTAAGGGGAGCAACAGAAATCTTATAGAAATGTATAGCCAATATTAAAACGGTATTTAAAAAGTGCTTCCTTTTCCTATTTTCTGGAATCCACTGTTGCTCTAATGTCAGGAAGCTCCTGAACGGTAGCTCTATTCCTCTGCATAAGCAGTCAAATCTCCAGGGTCTACAAGGGCTAAAATCCATTTTTTCTTTTTTCTAAAACACGACTATCTAGCCCATTCACTCCATTTACCAGTATGACTCCAGCGATATAGACCATCAGCACCATGGCCCCAGGCCTCATCGTACCAGATTTGCTTAGCAATCACCTGAGGTGTTTGTTCAACCCTCCCAGAAGTGCTCCTCAGAAGCTTGCTCTGGGGCCTGCAACACCAGTCCCAGCCAGTCTGTGGGTGCGGATAGTCAGAGGTCCCACGGAGGCTGTGCTCTGGGGGGTGTGGTCTCACAGAGTGGCTTCTTTGCTGCGAGTTGCCCAGTGACTTCTAGTGTCTCGTTTGCATGCATGCAAGAGATCAATTAATGCTTGTGAGAAGACCCGAAAGGGAGTAATTTCAAGGAGCAAGCTGGTCTGAAACCAGTGAAGGTGCCTCCACCAGAGTGGGGACCAAGCATTAGAAAGGTTGGTTCTGTTTCATGTGTGTCTTCTGCTTTGTTGGGTGATGCACATACACACATTGTACATACGCATGCAAGTGTATGTCTCTCTGTGTGTGTGTGTGTGTGTGTGTGTGTGTGTGTGTGTGTGTGTGTGTGTAAACACAAGCTGGCGGGTTTGGTGGGGCTGGTGAAGGCAGACACTATGTGTTTGCAGTCTTCCCGACCCCCGAATTCCTGAGTGTGCTCTTTCTCCCTTCTATTTTTCAATTCATCGGGGAGCTCTTGTACAGTAAACACAGTTATAAGGCTCCAAACTTCACTGTTTGACATGTTAATTCATAATTTGCCATAATCAGCACTTTCCTAAGAATAACGTTTGTGGGCTTTGTGCATGTGGTTGGAGACAATTTGCATACTTCGTTCTGCTGTTTAATAGACCCGTGTCCTGAAGGAATACCACGGGGCCTATCTTAGACAGGAAGGGGGAATTGCGATGCAAATGCACACAAACAGTGTGGGGGAACTGGCGGAAAGCCAGAAGCAGCGACTGGGGGGAGAGGTTGGTTTCCTTTCAGAACAGCTTTGGAGAAAACGTCTTTTTGAAGTGTCTCTTCTGGTTATAAAGCGGGACTACAGAGCACCCGGTCTCCCTTAAGTGCAGCGAATTCGGTAAAAGCAACACCGGAAAGAGTCTCCAAGTGGGAAACGAGGGAAGGAGGGCAGGGCTGAAGCCGAGAGGTGCTCTTTCATCCCATCCTTCTCTGTGGCATCATGCCTGCCTGCATCATAGCTGTGCATTCCTGTCTGTATCAGCACAGCTGTGAGGCTCCCATCCTGGTATTACTATGTGGTGCAAGGGTCTTGGCTGCTCAGATGTATTCTGCAACATAAAAAAAAGCTCTAGTAAAAGAAGCAAAAAGCAAATTTTCCCATGTAAGCTGTGTAGGATGCTACTGTTACTGTTCACGCTAAAGGCAATCTCCCAGGAAGTATCTTGTGCAGGGTCACTATCCCTGATCAGCTTCACACGTGAAGTCCAGAGTGGGGGTCAGATAGGCTCCCTAAGCTGCCCAGAGTCACTTATGTCAACACTGGGGAAAAAACGCCTTTGGTCCTCAGTCCTGTCGTCCTCCAGATGAGGCCTCCCTCCGCAGCCCCTTCCTGGTCCTGTTTAGACTGCTCTATAAGGCTGTGAGGGCAGTGAGTGGCTCTGGTGACAAAAAGCTTCAAAATATCTGGGCTTCCAATTTTCAGTTTCCTGTCTGCCACCTGAGTCAATGCTCCGGGTGCCGTAATGGGTACCACGTGGCATGTGCTGTGTTTGGTATAAAGTACCTGGCTTTCCTCAGGAAATCAGGTGGTCTCTGAAGCAAATGGCCGCAGGGCCTGGCTGTCCGGCCACCACTGCAGCTTCCAGTCCCAGAGGTTGTTGCATATTTTCTGTTCTCCCTTATCTGTGCAGAAGGGTCATCTCTGCTCCTTCAGACCACTTATCGAAGACAGGACAGCCAACTGCTCCTGAGCCTCACATGTCTCAGTCCACACAGGCAGACAGAGGCTGACTGGCTTCTCTAGTCCAGGTGGAAGACATTCATGAAGAGCCCCTTGGCCATGGTTTGGTCATATGTTCCGGGTCCTCGTAAGTATGGTTTGTCTGGTCCCTTTGGACTGTGGCTACATGGCCTGCAGCTGTGTGGGTGAATGGCACTTCCTGGTGGGTGGGTTCTGGGCAAACTGCATCCTGTGAGTCACGCTGTGAACAGTGGAGGAAATCATGGATGTAACATCCAGGTGCAGATCTTAGTGCATACCTCATTACTAGGACTGTGCATGAGAGCACAAGGACAAACAGACGAGACCAGCAACCACAGACAGAGCCCAACGTCCAGCTCTAGAAAACACAGGCGTGCGGTTAACCTTCCATGCTGTCTTTATGGCATCTTTCCTCTTTATGTTTCTGACCTATTTCACCTATGGAGAAATTACCGAGAGCGAAACATGAAGGTTAGTTGAAATTAAATATTTTCCTGAGATGACCATCCTGTGGTTAATAAATTTCCTGTCCTTGTTCATATGTGATGGTTTGTGGTTGAAATGCCCATTGGTTAGCCACAGGCCAGGCCAGCACTCCCTTCCTCCCTAATCACCTTCCCAGCATTCCCTCTGTTTCCCTGCCTCTCCTGCCTGGGAATGGACAGGCCTGTGGGGGAGTGGATTCGTTGTTTAAGGGAGTCCAAGGACATCTAACTAGGAATAATGGGATGGAATTCAGCAAGGGACAATTTATGCTGAATTATAAGAGAAATCTCCTAACGGCGAGATCTATTAGACTAGAGAATAGGCTCCCAAGGGAAGTAAGTGCCATTGCCAGAGTCATTTAGAGGCTGGCTCAGGTCCATAAGTAAAAATAAATTTGGTTGTCTCATTTTATTCTCCATTTCTGTGGACTCTGCAACAGCACTGGGAAGTTAGGGAGAAAGACTTGGAGTAATTGACCTAAGGAAGATCCCAGACTTAGAAATGGCATGCCTCGTGTCTTCGGAGGCAAGCATTGTGCTGTTACATGGTTGATAAAGAGCCACCATCAACTGATTTTCATTTGTTTCTGCAGGTGTTTCCCAAGCATCAGATGAGTGCAGACTGTACTTCTTCCAGGGGCATCTGAAGGCCAGCTCTCCAGAACGGCCACCCTGAGGCGCACTGTGTTTTTGAAGTAGAGCTTGGCTGCTGATCCCAATGTTCCCCTCAAACTAGAGCTGTTTCCAGAGACCCACTGAGAACTTCAAGTTGGACTTCCAAAGCTTTGAATGCTTTTATCACCGTCTCTTTAAATCTGGCACAGCCTTGACATGTAGAAATTTGATTCAGACAATAATGCAGTTAATTATCCTCTGAGTTATCATTTTTAATGAATTGACACATGCTATCTTTTCAGAGTTTTAACATGGTCTATTAACATGATACCAGAGCACCTAGGGCATGTGTGTGTGTGTGTGTGTGTGTGTGTGTGTGTGTGTGTGTCAGAGTTTTAACATGGTCTATTAATATGATACCAGAGCACCTAGGGCATGTGTGTGTGTGTGTGTGTGTGTGTGTGTGTGTGTCAGAGTTTTAACATGGTCTATTAATATGATACCAGAGCACCTAGGGCATGTGTGTGTGTGTGTGTGTGTGTGTGTGTGTGTGTGTATGTATGTATGTGTGTGCATGTGTGCGTGTGTCAGAGTTTTAACATGATCTATTAACATGATACCAGAGCACCTAGGGCGTGTGTGTGTGTGTGTGTGTGTGTGTGTGTGATAAATGTGCACATGCGTTCTTGTGGGCTTAAAGACTTGTGGCCATCTTTTGGTGTTTTTCCTTGTCTCTCTTCCATTTGTCTTTTGACACAGGATCTCCCACTGAACCTGGAGCTCAAGAACTGAGCCCACACCCACAGCTGCAGGGATCAGCTCTCCTCTCCCCTGTATTTAGGTACCCAGCCTTTCCATGAATGCTGGGGTTCCAGCTCAGGTGCTCATGCTTTCTTAGCAAATATTTTACCCCCTGAGCTGCCCACCCAGCCGAGCATCTAGATAATCTGAGGCAGTCCCAGCTACCAGTAATCTAATTAAATTGAAGGAGCACTCCAAAGGTTAATAATTCATGCACTGGGTGGAGACAAATCAGTTTTATTCACAAGTTGAGGGTCATGACACAGGTATTGTCAACTTCTCACGCCTAAGAAAATCATTACCTCGCCAGGTAAAATATGCTTAGTCTAAACATATTCTTGACTATTGGTAAGTACTTCTACATAGTTTTCACCCTTTTCTTTTCTAATATTCCTGCAAATGTTAAACATAGGGTGGGTGCTTTTCTAAGCATTCTCTTGTTTATTTCATCACGGTTCTTCATTTAGAATTCTACACTGGATATATGTTTTATCGGTTAGGGTGTTAGTGTGGAATACATGGGGGCAGAAAGCCGGAATGACGGTGGGTTAAGCAAGACAGAAATCTGTCTCCTTAGTGGAAGAGTCACCGTCGATGTGGCAGCTCCATCGCCTGAGTGGTCAGGAGTCGATTCATGTCTTTTACTGAGAGTGACCCCAGCCACATGGCCCGCCTTGACTTGTCATTCCGGTGTAAGAAGTGCCATGTTTAACTTTACCTTTGCTCATTTTCCATCAGCCAGGAATTTTGCCTATGTCCATATCTGGTGGAAAGGTGGGCTGGGAGGGTAATTTTCATTTTCTGATAACCATGAGTCTGGTCAGAAATGGAGCTATTTATTTCCCGATGTTTCCTGGAGCCATCGCTTGGACACCGTGTGTCTACCAGTCTGGGCTCTCTGGGAGCAACAAAGCACCTAGCCGCTAATTTCACTGTCTCTAACATTGTTCAAAGTGAAATCACTCTGGAAAAGTGGGCTTTTCTATGCTCACCAATTGCCAGACCGCGTCTTTCTGTGTTACATAATTTTATTCATAGATAAAAACGTGTTATGCGATTTCTCGGCCACATGGATCCAGCCTCCCTTGCCTTGTTTTATGGCTTCTGTTCAGGAGAGAGGGCTGGGATTTAAACAAGGAAGTAGAAATATAATGGGAAGTACAAATCTGGCTCTCTAATAGAGGGTCTGCAGCTGCCGGGACTGTAAATACATCTGTTTTTGTACTGCTTGGAACAACAGAGTATCTGTTAGGATGATTTGACATAAATCCAAGCATCTCCTTCTGGGAAAGGCAGATCATTTACACAAACTCAGGTATCTTACGCTACAGACTTGCCAGGCCCCAGTCAGCTGAGATGCCGTTAAAGCACAGCTTCCTTTGTTCTGTTTCTTTAAGCAAGTACGCGGAAGTCAACCATATCTTAATTGTCGCCGGGATAAGTGGTAGGTGTACTGGTGGCATGGGTTACTGATGGACTGGAGAATTATTTCCTCTGATCACATAGTAATGGCCTGGTGACTCCATGGCCCAGTGAGAGCTGGGAACAGGACACACAGGACAAGAGTGCAAACGGCTGGAAACACTGCCACAGTGTCCGCTTACGCAGGTGCCGGGAGGGAGAGCCAGAGAGATGCCTGCGGCTCATGGCTCTAGTGGACAAGGATGATCGCTTTTTATTTTTCCAGTTTAGAAACGCAGATTGTCAGTGCTTGTGGAGAAGATCGGCTTCCAGAAGTCTGAACTTAAGGGATCATCATTCTCTTGGGGATTTTGCTACATGCTGGAGTAGGGGACTCCCAGGGAATCACATGATTCCAATCCCAGCTCCATGTGAGTGAAACGCTGTTATAAAAAAAAGAGCAGTGGTAATACTTGGGAGGGGGGGGGTCAACATTAATTAATTAATTAAGTCATTAGTGACAACACCTGGAGTCATTAGTAAGCTTCAATGGAATAACTAGTGTGAACTCTTTCCCGGATCAGCGTTATTTGCAATAGTGGTTTCTTTGTCTAGTTTTATCTGTCCTGAACAGAGGAGTACACCATACATCACACAGACCAACACTGAGCCTTTGATAATGTCCTGGCTAATAGATATATTTATGAACATTTGAGTGGATTAGCAGTTTGATTTTTTTTTTACAGCCAAGTAGAATTACTTGTATTTGTTCATTCATTTATTCATTCATACAATCATTCATTCCACAAATACTCATTTCCAATACATGCCATATTGGCCATGTGTTAATTAAATGGCAGTATCTTTGATTCTTACTGCTGGTGATTCATCCAAATGTGTCTTTTATGATTTTACTCATTAAAGATTTTTATGATTTTATTTGATCAGTCCTTGATCAAGAAGTAATTCTCCCTTATCAAAAGGAGGGCTGATTAATATTATTTGTGTTACTGCATTACCCAGATTCTAAGAGAAACAAAATCAGGGAGAGCAAAGCAGACTCAAAAGCTGAAGGGAAGGAGAGGGGAGGGAATGGATTGGCTGTGGAATCGGAGCTTTCAGGACACATAGGCTGTGGCCAGGTGTGAAAGCCCACACACTCTGTAGGTGGCGAGAGAAAAGCCACGCCCAAGGCTGGAATCAGAAGATGAAGACTTCAATATATTGGCTAATGTGGGACAAAGACAGGGTTCTGGCTGGGATGGGGAAAGTACCCTGAGCTGAGCTACTCTGCCATTGGTTTTCAGTTACTTCATGGGAGAGTAATGCTCTACTGGATGACTTCAGGGTTTGTTGGACATAGATATAATAATACCTTATATACAAAGGTACACAGCTCTAAATCCACCAATGGGGCTTGGTGTGTGTGTGTGTGTGTGTGTGTGTGTGTGTGTGTGTGTGTGTGTAAGCCAGATGTCAATGTCAGGCGTCTTCCTCCATTACCATGCACCTTATTCTTTGAGACAGGGTGTCTTATTGACGCTCACTTATTTGGCTATACTGTCTGCCCCGCCAGCCCTAGGATCCTCCAGCCTCTGCCTGTCCAGCTCTAGATTTAAAACTCATGTGTCACCACATCCTGCTTGCTTACATGGGCCCTGGGCATAGAACTGACATCCTCACTGAAGGACAGTCAATCTACTGACCTGACATCTCCCTGATCGATGAGTTATCCCTAATAAATTCTTCTGCCGGTGTTTAAAGTCGTGATTGAGAAGCAGTGGAAAGTGGGATTTTAGGGCTTTGGCCCCTCGAAGCCCTTCTGCTTTGATGGGATCATCCCTGGTGGTGTTCTGAAGGAGGAGGGAAGTATACTAGCAACCCTGGGGATTCCTGCTACAGAAGGAAGAGTTCTGTCCTCACATAGAGTCTGCAGGACAGATGACCTGTGCTAAATCACTGAAATCCTGGGGAGTGTTGGTCCTCCTCTTCTCCTTCCCAAATGCGGATACTTGCACACTCTCCAGGTCACGAGTGTCCATTCGATTTGGCCTGACCCTCACACCCACGGTAAAGATTCAACACCAACTCCAGTCTCTTTCTCTCCTAATTCACCCAGCGTCTGTCTGTCCTGCAGAGCCCTGCTCCCTGCCAGGACATTACATCACAAAGAAACCACATCACATGATCGATTGGGTTCTCTGCAAGCCTCCAGCTGTTCTTCCAGTCTCCTCTCTAACCAATTCAGCTGTTTACTCATCCTAACCCTCCTAAGGGATATATTACATCTTGACTCTACCCTGGGTAATTTGGCCTCTGAGAACCTCCAAGCCACTGCTTACACTCTGGATAATCCTATTCATCTTCTGCTTTCAATTACAGTGTGCATCTTTGGTACCTTCTTCCTTGATCAGGCCCTTTCCCTGTGGAACCCCATGTTCCTTTGGGCTGTTCATTGTATCAGCTGCCTCCATGGTCCTACTCAGTTCACATCAGCCTTCCCTATACCTATACTGATGCTCCCTGCCTCAAGATCTACAGTCTTTTGTAATGTTTCCTACTACTGAGCAAAGATCCCTGAGCCCTACCAAGAAAGTCAAAGACTGATGAATGAATGAATGAATGAATGAATGAATGAATTGGCAGTGCCCTAGAGAAACCTGGATGCAGTGATTTGGGAACAGTAGAAGGAAGATGACTTCAGTTTTCAGTTTTGGGTAGGTCCTGAGTGTTCCACAGCTCTGCTGTGTGGACAGCGTGATATGCAGATTCGGAGGAACAAGTACCTTGGGAAGAACAAGACTCGTAGTTAGTCAGGGTCACGGGGATGCTGACAAGATGTCTAGACTTGTGACAATAATATTTACTGCTTGTAAAGTGAGAGGTAATGCTCCTGAAGGAAACAAAGCCAACACAGAGAAACAGGATGAGGCTCAAGGGATGATCATGAAGTGTGTAAGTGCAGCGGTGGGAGGTGTCGGGGTGCAGAGAGAAAGATGGTACATGAGGCTCCACAGAAGACGCGGAGTGCAGAGGCCCAGGGATGAGGAGCCAAGACTGGGGTACCAACCAATGGGTGGGGAGCAAGGGCTGCAGCCACGGGTGTGAGGACTGGACTGGAAGCTCGGCCATCTTTTTTTTTTTTTTTATCAGTCTGAAGGCAGAGGAAGAAACGCAGATGGTGAGGAGAGCTTTGCTTCTTAATCCTTAGGGAGATGTGCGGATGATGGTAGCAGGGAATTCCCTGGGCACAGAGCTGGGGGAGAGTAAAAGAACAATTCTCTCATGCTTGCGTGAGGAAGGTCAGTCTTAAACAACATGAGAAGTAACAGAGGGTCTGTGAGAACATCCATCATGGGGTTCAAAGAAGCCAAGTTCAAACTGTTTGCATTAGCACAGCTCTCCTTTTCTATAAAGTAAGAGGCAGAGGCATCTGCGGAAAGTTCTGGGCCCTGGGAGGGCTGGTGGGGAGGGCTTACAGCTCAGTCTTCCAAGTGCCATTTATAACAGACCTGGCTGTCCTCAGCAGGCTGGGTCCAGATGCTGACAGAAGAGGAAAGAGGCCGCAGCATGGGAGGGAAGAAGCCCGGGTCGCCGCCGGCTCAGGCTTGGGAGCAGGCGTTTGCAGAGCCCCGCTTCGGGGTGTTAGTGGGGTAAAGGCAGAGTGGCCTTAGAAAACAGTGCTACGTGGTGCTTGTGCCTCAGTAACGGGGCGCTCTTTGTCAGCACTTTTTATGAGCTGGACGCAGCTGGATTCCACGACCAGTTGCCTCTTCAGAGAAGGCATGGTTCCCCTTTGTGATTCTTCCCGGCTCTGGTTGGAATCCATCTGCCTGTCTATGCAACCAATATGTGTGGATAATGTGCATTTTATAGGTCATTCAACAGTGTATTTGGGTTCTTTTGGTCTCTGAGGTAGTATACCTAAACATAATGTGTTAACTATGCAACTCAATTTTATTCCTATGGAAAACACGTTCAATATACATTTCCTTGCAATTGAATGCTCTCGGAGCATATTTGTGACCAGGCGTGCTTCTTTATGTTGACATATTGTTCATGGGGTTTCATTAGTCAGATGCTATGTCACATCACATATGGAACATGAGGGAAAGTGATATTAATGACAATCTGGTGACATTCAGCACCGTGCAACACATCAGGTTAAAAATAAAACAGGAGCAAGAAGATTTTTCTTGTTTCCAGTGAGATCTTTTCTCCTTTCTCTTTCTTTCTTCCTTTCTTTCTTTCTTTCTTTCTTTCTTTCTTTCTTTCTTTCTTTCTTTCTTTCTTTCTTTCTTTCTTTCTTTCTTTCTCTCTCTCTCTCTCTCTCTCTCTCTCTCTCTCTCTCTCTCTCCTTCTTTCTCCTGAAAGAACTGCTCTGTTTGGATCAGTTGTTAATTATTACTGGCAAGGCTTTGTGGGTAACTAGTGATGCAGATATCCACCCACCCCTGCATTTGTAGGTGGAAGAGAAGGAAGAGGAGGAGTTTTGCTGAAATGTTCGTCGCATGTTAAATCCCCGATTGTCCAAACCATTCAATTATAACATTTCGTCCTGTGCACGTCAGCTCTGGCATTCAGCTTCATGGGGGTGGATCCAGCTGGGGTGCAGGGCATCCTGAATCTGGGCGGCTAGGGCTGACTGAAATATTTGAAAGCCAAGTGTGGATGCCAATGAAGACTCTGGCACACAAAGTGCAAGCTGTCTCTGAGTGTGGCTGTAATATCCAGCATCGAGTGAGGAAAGCTCACACATCGGCCTTGATGTGGGGGAGACACATGAAGAGGTGTGAGCGCTCCGGACCTTCTGTAATCTCTCTATGGAGAGGAGGTTACCTGGGTTCCACAGGTCTCACTCTTTACCTTCTCTCTGAGGAAACTCCACCACTTAGAGATCAGGAAGTGGAGGAAAGAATAAAATGTTATCTTTGGGGTATAAATTAACCCTTTGATTTTCAGGTTTGGTTTTTACAAATGCAGAAACCGATCCAGCTATTCATCTAAGTTGTATGTGTACTGTGATTTTTTTCTATCTTCTAAGTCTTCCCACTTCATTCTGAGGGTGCATTTATTCACAGTGTGGTGCAGTGGGCATTTGAATAAGTTCTCTGGATAACTGAATATCCGCTGAAGAGACATGACTGGCCCTTTTGCCTTTCTGCTCTCACCACATTCCTGCTTAAAGCAGTTTCTTGCCTTCTCTGCCCCTCGGAGAGCTTGCAGGCTTCCACCTCACTCCTCCCACCTTCTCCAGAGATCACGACATTCAAACATCTGCATGCCTTTCAATGGGCTGCGTGCTCTGGGGAGCAATGGCCACAGGGTAGTTGCGGATGCTCAACTACTGCCTGCCTGTTTCTCCTTTCCTGGTGAATAGCTACCGAATAAAGAGGAGTCAAAATGAGGTAGTGAGGGGCCAGTGGTTAGTTCAAACTCATCCCTTTCTCTGTAAGTTTGTGTGTCTGAGACCTCATCCCTTTTCCAGTTCCATAGACCACTATCCAACAAAGGCAGAAATGAGACTGTCTTGTGCCAGGAGAGGTGGGTTCCTCAAGCAGGGCTGACGTGTTAATTTACTACAGCAAAAGAAATTATACACCCGAAGTGAACATTTTATCTGGAGGACCAGTCTGGCCTAATTCTACATCTTCACTACATGGGTCTGAATTTGTGTATTCAACCTTCAGAAGTTGTGTGTGTTATACCAAGGCAACCAGAATATACCACCAGAAAGAGCTAAACCTTTAAATGTCAAAATCAGTTCTTCTTACAATTCAGAAGACTGGGAGTCTGACACCCAGGTGCCAGGAGTGTTGGATTCTCAGGGGAAGTTCCCCTCCTCTCCCTAGCTGCTGATATAAGTGCACGTCCTTGGAGTTAGTGCGTGAATTTTAGAACAGACCTCCCTCTAGTGCCGTTCTTTGTCTAATCTCTGTCTTTAGTGACAATCTTTCCATAAAGGCACAAATTTTATTGAATCTGGGCCCATACTATTCCAGTGTGGTCTCATCTTAACTATACCTGTCAAGACTCTCTTTCCAAATAAAGCCTCATCCTGAGATACTGGGAGTTTGAGCTTCAACACAGAATTTTGGGGAAACACAAGTTAGCCCATTATACACTGGGTACTCAGCTCATCATCCTGTTGACCTACAGTTGTCAACTATGAACCCCAAGGATGATGCTGATACATACATAGTTAGCTGTTCCTGATTGAGGTCCACTTTGCCTTTTCTTTACAGCCTGTGCTGAAGGAATATACAATCGATACAACTTACACAAAATATTTGGTAGATACAAATGCCATATGGAGTCTCTGATAATTCTGGAAAGGAGGGCCTTATCACCATCTATGAAGCCATGGATCAGAGACATGCTATCTATAACAAATAACCATGGAAAAGTGCTTTGGCCAGGTTCAAGGTCCTATGGACATTGACTGACTGAGATACCATATGGTTATTATCATGAGCTGGCTGTTGTCACATCCACCAAATCTTAGATGCACAGTCACAGTAACAAGTGTTGATCATCCTAGAATAGTGACTGGCAACCATCTTGGAGATGCCATGACAATAGAAGATGATCTTAGTGTGCGTGGGTTTGAGAGACACATGGCATGAACTGAAATTCTAAAGGTGGTTTTTGTCCTTAGATGTCCTGAAGTCCCTACTGTATGTCCTCCAGCATTTGGTTGATTTCACCTTGGAAGACCATGACCGAGAAGCTTCTTTGGAGACCAGCCCTTAGCTCCTGGGGTCACTTGTATTACCCATGGACACTGCTCTGACTACCTAGTTGCTTGTGTTCCTTTGACACAGGAGGAGAAGCTCAAGAATCCAGAAAGCCAGCTCTTTGCCTCAGGTCAGCAAAGCCTTAGACAAAGTCTATAGTCAGAATCCTCCTGAAGGTGCAGCCTGAAGCTATGTGCTGTGGGAGTTTGCCTGAAATCCTGGCCCTTCTTGGCCTTTCTCCTGTTATGTAGGCATCCTGATCCTTTCCCATCTCTCATTTTCTGTGGATGCATGTTCTTGATGAACTAGCACATCACACCAGCATTTCTCAACCTGTGGGTCGTGACCCCTTAGGGTGTTGAATGACCCTCTTTCATGGGGTCCCACAAGACGATGGAAAACACAGATATTTACATTACAGTTTATAACAGTAGCACAGTTCTAATATTGAAAGAGTAACAAAAAATAATTTTATAGTTGGGGGTCACCATAGCATGAGGAGCTGCATTGAAGGGTGACAGCATCAGGAAGGTTGAGGACCACTGGTGCATACAATGCCCACCTCCAAGTCTTGCTTCTGCACAAGCTCACATGTGACATCCTTCATCTTACCCAGAATGTGGGGCTCTTGGAGGCTGAGATGGCTTCTCATGAAGTTGAGTTTCCTGTCATTATGCGCAGCAAGAGACATGGATGTGGTAGACAGCCATTAGCACTCGGCAAAATTCTTGAGTCATTTTAACAAACTTCAAACGATTATATATTTATATATAACTTACAGGAAATGAAATATTTGCTTACTAAAATTGAGATGTGATTTGCCTTTTTTGGGGAAAAATTATGGGAAGCAATTCTTTTTTGAGATCTTCATTTTATTTTGACATCTTCCAGCATGATTCAGAGACAACTCATTATAAAGGGTCCATCACATCCCCATCAAGGTGAGAGATGACACAAAAGGAATGCCTCATGGCAAGAAAAATTTATTTTTAAAGTAAAGTTTGATTTTTCAAAGCTCTCACAGCATACAAATGAAATTCCCCTTCCACTTGGCTATCATAATATTCACATAAAATTACAATAAGATGAATCATTCACATCAGTCAGAAATCCACAATTTTTAGATCTCATACAATACCTCTGATAAGATAATGCATAGGGAAAGAATATAATTGAGGTAGCAGGCAGGACTCTGCCTTTGATCAAAATGACAAGACTCTCCCACTGCAAATACTGGGCCCATCGTTTCCCATCCTCATCCCAAACATATTTCAAAGACACATTCTTGGCTTACTTCAGTTGTGTGGAGTATCTGTGTGACAGAAGAGGGTGACCTTGTGATACGTATTGGTTTCACAAAGCATTGCAAGTATAGCAAACACGGCAATGAACGGAATACATTTGGGAGAAAATATGTGCTAAGCCAAGTCTGAGCCCCACAGAGAAGCATCAGGTTCTGAGATGTACTCATTGAGAGGATGTTACACAGCGCTGGCCGGAAGCTTTTGGGTCTGCTCACCTTCTTGAACTTTCGCAGGTTTCCATTTTCTTCTGTGTGTGTTCCAAGGATAGTTGTTATCACACAGTCATTTCTGGTCACGAGCTGTGACCAGAAGGCAATGTGTCACTCTGGGTTGGAGCACTAATGGCCTGAGTGGAAACTTGTTCAGAGGTGGCTTATGTCGATGCAAAAACACAGTTCTCACCTCGAGGGAAATAAGAACAGGTTTGTTCTGGAGCCAAATACAAGGGGCTACAGGCTTTGAACACAGATTCTGGTTACTGCAAATACCATGTTCCAATGTGGTAACAGCTGCATGAAGTTTTTACAGGAGTAGAACAACATCATTAATGAAAGTATTTAAAAGGTGTATTGGTAGAAACATCAGGTGGTAGGTTGCAGCAAAGCGGGTGAGTCTCTGCTCTACATCTTGGGTGCTATTTGAGGACATTCTTATTCTTCGGCTTGGCAGAAGTCTAACTCACCTAATAACCACAAGGATGATGTTAGGCTATTAAGTGGGCTAACGATAGCCCAAGGTATTTTGGCTCCTGACATGCGACATTCCATGCTCCACAATCACAGTTCTAATCAGTCAATCAGTCTTGTAGATTTTTGGCTCAGGTGTGACTTTTTTTCTGAGAAATTCAGTTCATACTTTTATTCTGCCACTGTGCTTAGAAACCTCCAAAGCTGTGGTCAGTCTGTCAGCCCAGATATCTGAGGTGGGAATGTGAGGGCTGTGGTTCTACTTGATGACTATGACAAACATGCAATGAGAGTAAGAATAATAAAGTTTTATCAAAGTGAACAACATTTCAGTTAGACAGGAGGAATGTCCATTAGTGGTCTATTGCAGAACATAGTGGATACAAGTGATAATCAAGATGTCATATATATATATATATATATATATATATATATATATATATAAAGTGCTAAAAATATTTTAAAAGTTCCTACCAGAAGAATAAATCTGAGAGAATGGGTATTCATTTAGCTTAACTTAATACATCTGCAGTGCATGACTATATAAAATATCACATTGTAGACATAATGATTGCCATTGACAATTTTTGAACAATATTTACCATGTTAGGCTCCTAAGAGAACGGCCTCCATTGCCTGAAATGAAAGATGGTATTTGTTTACAATCTTCTAGCCATTCATATTTTTATAACTGATTTTTTTCATAGAATATATTTTGATCATAATTTCCCCTCCCTCAACTCCTTCCAGATCCTCTCCACCTCACCTCCTTACCTATTCATGTTCATGTTTTCTCTCTCTCTCTCTCTTTCTCTCAAAACCAAAACCAAAATAAAACCCCCAAATAAAAGTGAAAATCAAAACACACAAACAGGAAAAAATAAGATAAAAAAATACCAAAACAAAACATCCACACAAACAAAACAAAACAAAACACAGAGTTCATTTTGTGCTGGTCATCTGGCATGTGGCTTGCCTTGGAGTGTAGTTGATATATCTAGCGACATTTTATTGGAAAAAAAACCATTTTATCCTTTATGAGCAGGCTTCAATTGCAAAAAGCTTCTTGGTTAGGTGTGGGGTTTTGCATTCACTTCCCCCTTCTCAACGCTTGGCCTCTGTATGCTTGAACTTTTGCAGGTCCCGTGTGTGGTACCTTAGTCTCTGTGAGTTCATTTGTGCATCAATACTGTCGTGTCTGGAAGGCCCTGTTTTCTTGGTGTCATCTGTTACCCTTGAGCCTCAAGGAGAAGGATTTGATGAAAATATCCCATTTAGGACTGAGGACTCCAAAGCCTCTTTCTGCACATTGTCTAGTTGTGGGGCTCTGTATCAGTTCCTGTCTACTTCAAGAGGAAGCAAGACTGGTGATGGCTGAGTGAGGCACTGGTCCATAGGTACAGCAATACGTCGTTAGTAGATATTTTCTTGCTGTGTTCCTTTAGCATAGTAAAAGCAGTGGGTTTTCTCCCAGGCCCCCGCCTGGGACCTATGTCAGGTTCTTTGCTACTTTAACAGCATTAGGCATGGATTCCATCTTATGGACTAGGCCTTAGATCCAAGAATAAAAAGTGGTTGGTTACCGCCCACTGTTGCACCGGCATATCTCGCAGGCAGGTTGCTGTTACAGGTTACAGGGTTTGTTGCTGGATGATATTAATGACTGTCTTCCACCTCCAGTATCATGGAGTATACCTTCTAGTGCCAGGAATGCTAGGCAGTGAGGGTGAATCTTCTAATTGGGCACCAGGTCCCCTTTTTGATATTCTATGACTTAAGCATTGTCTTCAGCAATAGGGCCTTATCATCAGATTGTGGAGAGCAACCAGTAGTCTTTGAAAGAGTTTGTGCTGTTTGGGCTCTGTCTTACTCAGGGTTTCTATTGCTGACATGAAACACCATGACCAAAAGCAAGATGGAGAGGAAAGGGTTCATCTGGCTTACACTTCATCATTGCTGTTCATTATTGAAGGAAGTCAGGACAGGAACTCAAACAGGGCAGGATCCTGGAGGCAGAAAGGAGCTGATGCTGAGGCCGTGGAGGGGAGCTGCTTACTGGCTTGCTTCCCATGACTTGCTCAGTCCACCTTTTTATAGAACCCAGGACCACCAATCCAGGGATGGTGCTACCCACCATGAGCTGGGCCCTCCCCCATTGATGACTAAATGAGAAAATGCCTTACAGCTGGATCTCATGGAGACATTTCGTCAACTGAGGCTCCTTCCTCTGATGACTCTAGCTTGTGTCAAGTTGACATGCAAAACCAGCCAGTACAACTGACCCTTGTCAACTTGACACACAACACACCACTATTAAACCACATTCCTCCTTTCTTATTCATCCCCAAGATCTCACATTAAAATCATAAGTAATTTTAAAAGCCCCATAGTCTTCACAAATTCAAACACATTGAAATTTCAGTCTCTTTAAAATATCTAATCTCTTTTAAAAGTTCAAGTCTTTCATCTGTGGGCTCCTTTAAAAATCAAAATTAAATACCTCTTCAAGAGGGAAGAACCAGGGCACCATCACAATCTGAACCAAGCAAAACCAAACTCCAACAGTATAAATAACTCAATGTCCAACTATCTGGGATTCAGTCATGATCTTCTGGATTCCTCCAAGGAGCTTGGGTCACTTCTCTGGCTCAGTCCTGTGCAGCACACACAGATGGTCTTCTAGGCTCCATTGGGCTCCACTCCACTGTGGCTGCTGTTCTTGGTAGTCACCCTATGGTACTGGCATCTCCAAAATGCTGGGGTCTTCTGCTGAAACTGGGCTGCACTTTCATTAATAGCCTCTCATAGGCTCTCCTTGTGATGCCAAGCCTCAACTTCTTTGCATGACCCCCCCCCCCAGTCCTGGACCATCAACTGCCACTGAGGCTGCACCTTCACCAATGGCCTCTCCTGGCCTTTCACAGTGCCAAGTCTTAGCTACTCTCCATGACTACTTCATGCCTTCAAAACCAGTACCACCTGGGTGATGCTTACACATTCCCAAGTCCAGCTGCCAACACAAAGTACAACCTTGGCCTCCTCTGTGTGCTCTCAGCAAACACTTCCCAGAAGATTTCACCCCACTGATGCTGGTCTCTTCTTAATTACTGCTAATTTCTCAGCTCCAGCTGACCAGCATCAATTGTCCCAGTAACACAAAGGTTTCACTTTAGTAGTTCTGATACCTTGTTAATCACAGCTGATACTTCAGCCCCAGCTAACCAGAGCCACAGGATCTTAATTCAAAATAACAAATGGCCCTGATAGAGTCTTTAAACCTCTCTCTGAAACTTCACAAGCCAGGCCTCCATCTTCTGCATTGCTCTCAACATTCTTAACTTCAAGTTCTCACAGATTATCCCACTGAGCTCTTAACACTCAATGGCTCTTCTAGCCCAAAGTTCCAAAGTAGAACTCTCAGCTACTTCTCCAGCACCATGTCTACCTATGTGATGCCTTCCTTCCTGCCATGATGATAATGGACCTCTGGAACTGTAAGCAAACCCCAATTAAATGCTTTCTTTTGTAAGAGTTGCCTTGGTCATGGTGTCTCCTTACAGCAATACAACACTGACTAAGACAGAGAGAAACTTTGCAACTAACACAGACCGAAGCATGGCATGGCAAGTGATTGGCCCTGGACTGCTTTCTGTGGTGGGGTAAGCTGGCCTGGGAGGCCATGGGATAGCATGAGGAAGGCTGACTTTTACACAGGAAATACTGGTCATGTGTCTCACCAGGTCCAGTGGCTGGCAGAAGAGAGCTTACAGAAATGCAAAATGGATTTGTGATACATTTGTAGCATTTTTGGACAAGATATCTGGTTTCACTCACCATCAAGCTAAATTTCCTTTAAATATATTTTTACTTTATCAGGAAGGGTTTGTGGATGGGAGTTCATAGTCACACTCTTCCTGTACGTGGAGACTCCCAATCCCAACGAAAATAGAGTTCAGCTGTTGGGGACGTTGTCTATCGCCCACAAGAATCCCCCAACGATGGTTGACTCTGAGACAACACGCCTTACAGCAGCCTCAGGTCTCAGAGGAGCAGACTTCTCAGGGCTCTAACCCTGCAAAACTCTTTACTGTGGGAAAACTTGAGGTTTCAGTTACCCATGATGCATTGTGAAGGAGCCACACTTGGAAAGCCTGCTCTCACCCCGTGTAAAGCAAAAAATAACTTCCACGCTCTCTCCAAGAAAATAGCGTCTTTTGTTAAAAAACTGTACATCACTGGTCAGTTTAATCTCCCAAGACTGAAGGCGTGTGTGCCTGCCATTCTGAGTTAGGAAAATAAATGCATTTCTCATGCACTGTGGTTTGGCCCACATGGGTCTCGGGGAAGCCACCAAGTTACTGGCTCTGGAGACGTACAATCACGCGCGCTCCTTCCCAGATCGTTTCCTCTGAATACTGAACTCTCGTGTTATTTTTCTTCATATGACTCTGTTTCTCCATTGTCCCAGAGGTTTCTGATGTATGTTCTTCCTGGAGTTAGTCCTTCCCTACCCCAGCCCAGTCTCTTGCCTAACTTTGTCTTCCAGGGAGGGTAAAAGCTGAAAGTGCCAGGAGGCTAGGTAGGGTGTTTTTCTGTGAAAAGTCTGAACACTGAGAACGCCGAAGAGCTCCGAGGATGGGACAGGATGGTAGATGGGAGGGGCCGCAGGCTAAGGGTGGCCCCAGAGTGGCTTGTTCAGGGAGACTGGGCCCAGCTCTGGAAGCAGCTCTTGGACCTTAGACCAGGGACGGATGCAGATCTTACAGCTCCACAGCTCTAAGTGGGGTGCTTCCATCCAGTGCTGGGCCCCACTAGGTCCTTCCACGGGTCCCTGCACTCAGGAGGACGAAGCTCCCGGTGCCATCTCAGTGCTCAGGCCCCAGGTAATTAATGCTCAGTGGTCAGGCCCCAGGTCATGTGCACCAGCGGAAGAAAGGTCTGCCCTTATCTTAGGGGTCCTGTTTTCTTTCCTGACAGAAAATTTATACACACTGTAGAAGTTATTAAAAAAAAAAAAAAGATGGTTTTCTCGAGTGGAGCCTCACTGGATGCATTAACTACACTTCAGGGTGGGTCCTATGACCAGCAGTGGATAGTAGATGGCCAAAGTAAAGCAAACTCAACGGAGTTTTTATAGACTTTTGTCTCATATTTCTTTATGTGGGCCTTTCTTTCTTTCTTTCTTTCTTTCTTTCTTTCTTTCTTTCTTTCTTTCTTTCTTTCTTTCTTTCTTTTTGTCTTATCAGTCTTTTGCTTGTTATTGTGGTTTCCAGTTTTGTGTTTCTTGTGTTTTTTTTGAGAGCAGTTGTTTGTTTTGTGTTTTAAAGAGAGAAACAAAGGGTATGGGTGGTGGGTGGTGGGTGGGGAGGATCTGGGAGGACTTGGGAGGGGGAAAACATGATCAGAATATATTGCATGAAAAATTATCAATTAAAAAATTAGCTGTTAAACTTGAAAAAACTTTGAATATTAGTGAATGATTAAAATTACCCACAACTCTCTCCTCAGAGGCAGAGATTCTTAATGTAAAGTTGTATTTCTTCCTACTCTATTTTTTTCTATGCTCAAGTATATGAAAATATATATTTCTTCATAAGTGAGGTCATTGTTGGCACATAATTCTGAATCCTTTCCTCACATAATATTAGAGGAGGAACTGTTTTTCATTCATTAAATAATAAGTACTGCTAATGGATAAATGCTGTTCCATTACACAGCTTTAATGAGCCCGCCCTCTACCACTCTGTCTGGCTATTTCAGGTATGCAGAGCGTCTCAGCAAGACCCTCCAGTCTGTGTAACAGGAGGTGGGGTGTGTCAGTCAGATGGCACTTCTGTGAGGGGCTGAGCCCTTCCTGCACTCCCAGGCCACAGCAGCAAGGAGGACAGTTCTCTCACACAGCAGTGTCTTCTCAAGGTGCTTCCTGCTGTCAGCCTCAGGCAGGGTTTTTGTGCTCCTGAGGGGACTGAGAGAACTTCCAGGGACCTTAGGTGTCCCTGTTTCCTGTGACTTTGTAAAACTTGGGCAATAAGTTAAACCCCAAACAGCTAGGATGGACATCTTTCTTTGTCTCCTTTGGGGCCCTGCTAACCCCAGGAGAGTGACTTCACATTCACAATGTGAATGGGAGCACTTAGAAGTGTGTGTGACCTTCTGTAACCGTGCATGCCTAGATGAATCCAAAGACCTGACCAAATGAAAAGGACTCTGAGAGGAACCTCATCAGCATCCATGGAGTGGTGTTGAGAGATCACTGGCCACATGAGTCAGGAACCACAGATGAATGCTGCTGCTCAGTTCATTTTGACTCAGTCTGCGGTCTCAGCCCAGGGCTGATGATGTCCACATTCAAGACGGGGCCTTCCTTTCTCAGGAAGGAAGCGTCTTCTTGGAAACATCCTCTGAGGTGTAGCCAGAGGTGTTTTCATGATGATTATAAATCCAATCAAGTTATTAGTGAGGATTGACTGTCACAATGGGATCAAGTTTCAGGGAGACACAGTTTCATCCTCTAAGATCATTTTGTGTATATTGCTGTCCCTTATAGGATAAAATTGCATCAGTTTATTTTGGAGTAAAGACCTTTAAGGAAATATCTTCACACCTTGTTTAGACGTTCTTATTGTATATACACAAGAAAAGTCTCTCCATTAGAGGACCAGAGTCAGCGAGAGGACCAGTCTTGTCACAAATGGCGTCTACATTCTCTGTCCATCGCTGTGCTTAGGAATGACAGGTGTCTGTGTAGCTTATTCTCAGCCACACTCAGCAGAACACTCAAGCACCCAGGCTTTTATTGCAAACTTCTAATACAGTGATGATAAGAACTAGTTCCATCAAAGCATGTCGTTCTTCCTCCCTCATTCGGTACCATGAGCCGCAGGCATGTTTCTGTCAATTTCAACATCCTGGGCTTTGGGTGTTGTCTCTTGCTGAGTATCACCCCACCTGTCAGGGTGTCACCCCCAAACTCACCATCCGAGCACCTTCTCTCCGCTCTTCACAGATGACTGCCATACACTCCTGGGCGAGGGCTTGGGAGAGAATTGGAAATTGGATTTTGAACTCTGAATCCAAAGTACATCTGTAGGATCCTGGGGCCTGATCGGAGGCCACTGATCATTCAGCCTGTGGCCATCCAGTGGCCTCACGTGATTTTTTTTCTCCTTTGTGATTGGGCAGAGGCCCGTGCTGAACACACAAAACAAACTGATCCTCGCTCTGGAGGAAGAAAACCCACCAGCGTTTCTCTTCCCATTCTCAACTGCCCAAGTTTTCTCTGCTTTCATGCTTTCCGCACTGGATTCCATGAAGGTGCATTGAGACGACTGTGCCACTTCTTCACCGGTCGGCATTAATTCAGAACCCCAGCACCCTCACCGCCTTGTCTTCCATCTCCTCCTCCTCCTCCTCCCACAGGGGAGCACTAGCAAATGTCCCTGTTGTGTTAACTGGAAGAGCAGGAGGATGGCCCACTGTGCCGATCCTGAGACAATCTAACAGCTTGCTTATGCATCTATTTGGCTTGGATGGAAAATGAGAAGAGCGTTCATCTGCCACCAGCATCAAGCAGGGAAGCACTCCCCGGAGTGAGGAGTTAGGCACATCACAGCAGGTGCCGATGAGGGTGGCTGATGCCATGTCGGGGCAGGCAGTAGCCTGGCTGCAAAGAAGGTGCATGCTCTCACGAAAAGGGCATGCTATGTTTGAGGGGGGTGGGTATCCTCAGACGGAAGCATCCCAGAGCTCAGTAGCTTCAGAATGGAAAAATACCAACAGGATTTTTTTTTTTTTTTTTTTTTTTTTTTTTTTTTTTTTTTTAAATCTGGGTGCCCACATCAGAGTGGGTAATTGAATTGAGGTCTTTAAATATGGACACATAATGCAGTTCGGTCAGATGAACACTTTGGATTTTAGTAATTAGTAGCTAGGGCTTTGATGAAGTGTAGGAGGGAGGAGGGAAGAAAGTCTATTTTAGGAGATTGGAGTGATAAGGCCTTTGCGTGTTTTTATCAGTTCATGTAGAATTTGACATATGGTAAACAGGAAAAGATAGTATTTAAAAACCCCATAAATACACAGGGTTGGGGGAAAAAATCCTGTAAAGCGGAGAATGGAATGCCTGCCAGCCCCACTCCCCTGCCTTCAGCGCTGGGGTAATACAAAAGGGCTGCATGTCATTGTGAGCACCAGATCCAGCAAGAGAGAGAGAGCTCCTGTACACCACATTAATTAATTCAGCCCAGTTGTGCCCAGTCCTCCAGACCCCGTTGGCGTCGCCTACTGGTCTCTATTTTTAGAACCCCTAGCCCCAGGAGCATCACGGCTCCAGGACGAGCCAAGTTTTCGGTTGACTCGATTTGGCACATTCCTTTTTTTTTTTTTTTATGGCTTTCTGTCAAAGCCCTCAAATTAATGCAATGTTCTGTTGACTGTTTTGTTTCTTAATGCAGTGAAGCTGTCTTGAAATCAGAGTCAGATAGAGCTTTTTAGAAACTCACATTGACATCATAATCGTATCATAATAAAACTGTAATGGAGCCTCATAGCTGTGCATGGTCACGTCTACCGTCAAGGCAGGTATTAAAAGAGACTTTTATGTAACGTTTTAACATAATTTTTTTTACCAAAACTTTTTTAAATGTCAAGGCAAACATAGTCATCATAGATAAATGACATTTGCCTCCGTCACTAAAAATTATAAAAAACAAACAAACTAAAAATTAAATATTTGGGTAGCCTATCTCTGGTTAGACATCTGGTAACCTGTCCCAGGGTTTGACATTGGGGGCCTTTCCAGAGGTCTTGTTGAGAAATTAACTGGCATTTGATGAGAGAATACTTTAAAAAGCTGAAAGTATTAAGAAAATATTAAACCCAGAACAAAGTATTTTTGGTAAATGAGTAATAACGGCAGTGTAAAATAGTTCGCTTTGACTGGAGCTAATTCAGCATTACCGGAAATTCTGCCTATAGATCTTCCAAGCAGAAGTTTCCATCTTTCTTCAAGACAGGAAATTGTACTACAGTGAAATATGGAGAAGAGGATTTTATTTTTAGTGTTAGCCAAACTATGTTACAGGGCTGCACTGGCACTCAAACATGTCTTCATATGTGTACATATACATATGTGTGCCTCGGAAAAAGGCCCGGCCAAGTTGGCCCCAAAGGCAGACTCACGCTCAGCATTTCTTGATCTAACAGGACTCCAGCCTTCGTTCTCTAACCAGTTCCACGGCTTTTCCTATCTGGAAGGAGCTGCCCAAGTGTGCTGTCCCTCTTGTGGAGTCTTCAGAGTATGATCGATAACAGCTGCCACGTGTGTCCTGGTCTAGGGACAGCCAGGTGGGAGTTGTCGAGGGACAGTCTGAACCAGCGGGTCCAGACCTAGGGTCCCAGTGTTACTTAGTGGTCAAGGCCTGGGCTGGGTGTTTGCAGGTTCTTAGCTTCTTGCTTGAGAATGAGATAAAAGCCCCCACTGATTGCAATGCATCGAAGATTCGTTGCTCAGTGTAATGTTCAAAGCAAAGCCACAGAAGAAGTCAGGACAGACTCTAGAGATTAGCGGCCGGAAGAGCGAAGATGCGCCGGCTTAGGGCTTCCTCTATGGAAGAAGGAAGTTGGTTTACTAATGGGTGTGGTGAGGGTAGTTCTTTGTTTTCATTGACAGATTAGGGCACACAATCAATTTTCTACTGTGCATTTCCCTTCCCATGTATCTGATTTTAATTGTATGTGTGCCCAATTATGAATAGGCATAAAATAGCAAATAGAGGATTCTCTACCAAAGTTTACTTGAAGACAGTTTCTTCATATTGTGCATGTACCCCAAACCAGTCTGGACCAGATGGATCCCCTACCTTTACCCAGACTCATTCTGGAATGTATTTGAATAGAAACTCTGCAAAAAAAAAAAAAAAAAAAAAAAGTGAGAGAGTTCTTGATGGTGTCAGGGGAAACTGAAACTTATCTCATTGCTTAGAGTGGGGACTATGTTTTCCTGCTTCGCTAGGACCAGGCTGTGGACTTTCTGGACATTTTGTTGGGGTTTCCATACGCTGCCCATGCCTTGATCTACATAAAATAAAATAAAATGAAATAAATAAATAATTAAATTAAAAAGCAAAATAAAAATAAATAAACTAAAAATTAGTTAATATCTTATCATGTCTCTGGCCCACACAGTGTGCTCAGTCAGGCCACTCTGACTATCTTTCTCAAATGGTTCGTATGGCTATAACTAGATTAGTTAAACATTTCATATTCATTGCTCATCATCTCTGGGTAAGAAGTGCAGTGTCCTCTCATCTGTTCTGTGGGTTCACTTTGAATGAAGGTTCCTTGCTGTTTTGCAATCGCTGTGGGCTTTTGTTTCATTCTTAAATGAGAGGCCAAGAACGTGGAAATATCCAGCACTGTTAACACCGGGGTCCTAGGTCTAGGTCCTTAATGTGTGCAGGCAGTCCCTAGACACTTCCCATCCACCTGCCTGGGAAAGTACAAAGTATACTGCAGTTTTAAGATTCAGACACCATTTAAAGATGAAGGATTTGGGCCCTGAGGAAGAAAATGGGATCCCAAGTAATCGTCCAGGTTACAGAAATGGGACGAGGATGCAGAGGATGAAGATGCTCTTGCTTCCATAGATCAGCTTAGCTGTATCACCATCAGAACCTCTTAGGAAATGCTGTGGGATGAAAAGGCAGCTTCCTGGAGCTGGCAGTGTTGGATGACGGTGGGAGTGGGCTTCTCTCTGGTGCTGTGCCCTTGCTTTCTCAGGCTTGTCTAGGCTCTGGGGAGTTCAACTGCTGCTGTCTGGACCATGGTTCTGGTCCAAGAGGACCATGGCTGGAGAGGGGAAGGTGGAAAGGCCGATCTCAGAGTGGTTTGTTGGGTAAGTACAGAAAGGCATACATTTAAATGAGAATGATAATTTAAGATACACAGCACATTTTACCCCCAAAGGAGATAAATTGATCAACACTGATGTCATAAATTAGATTTTCAAGTTATATCAGTATGATACACTACTTAAGCAATTGGTCAATCCCACACTTTCCAATAAATTTGCTATGAATAAAATAGTTTAACTTCTAATTAGCTTGTCATTCATTTTTCAAAAGCACAATCTTTTGTTTTTAGAGTAAAATTAATTGGTTTGAGGCACTTAGAGGTGATGTTATCTTCTTCATGAAGAAACATGTAATCTCTCCTTGCCCCATCAACAGCACCCAGGGGTTCCCAACAACGTGCAAGACATAGGGCCAAACACATGCCTACGTAGGGCATGCATGCGTCCAGCAAGCAATGTTCATTGAGAATTTGTAGTCTGAGGCACAAAGAAAGGCCTGGAGAATTCGAAAGCATCTATGCTTATTTCTCTACTTTTAAGGCTAATATTTACCTGCTGCTTTGTGTTTCTAAACTGAATTCTGACCTATGGACAAATAACACCGAGCTGTGTGTTAAAGCCACATGAAATGATGCCAGGAGTGTAGTGTCTACAACGACCCTTCCAGCTAGAGTCCACAACGCTGATTGATTCCCTGGCACAACTGTGAACTTCTTGTACATTTTGCTTTGATTATGGAGTCCTTTGAACTGACTCAAAACACAAAGCACAGTTTAAAGAGTCTTCAAGTTTCTCCCATCTCTACCAGTCACTGACTTGTGGCTCATCGCGTTTCCTGCACACTGCCTTCCCAGCCCCAGCGGAGTGAACGCTGGTGAAGAACCATAACACTCACCCCCTACTGTTCTCCATTCTCTGCTCTGGGCCGAGATACACATGATACTCGGGGCCCTCAGGGCAGGAGGAGAGAACTGACGTGTGTAAGCTGTTCTGTGACCACTGCATGCAAGCACACATACATGAACACACCCCAAAGTAAGCAAGTCAGTAAACACAACTCAGCTTCTGTCTGTGAATTTTCAAAGAAGAAATGCACGCTAAATTTCATCTCTCAGACTTCGAGCATTCTGGTTACAGTATGGAAGAGCGCCGTGGAGCTGGAAAAAGCATTAGAGTATGGAGTTTGGTGTTGTCATGGTTTCAGGCATCCATTGCAGCCTTGGAATTTATCCCCTACAGGAAGAGGGGGATACCCTGTGCCCAAGAGTGAAATTATTGAGTCATATGATATCACCATGGCGTCCTGCTGAGAGGCAGCTGGACGGCTTGCCAAAGTTGCGACACCAGTTTCCATTCCTGTGAGCAACACACAAAGGTTCTGATTACACCACATCCTCCCTAACGTGGACTCTGGATTACTTGTTACTGCTCTAGCCATCCTGAGGTTGTGAGGAGGCTTCTACCTCATTGTGGTTTTGATGTACATTTCTGGCTGGCTAATGATTCCCAGGCTTTGTTTGCTCATTTGTTTTTGCCATCGTTGGCCCTCTGGGTATCTTTGGGGAATCGCCCCTTTCGCTCCTTTGGTCATCTAAAAATTGGGCTGTTCTTTCACAGGCTGCACGAACGGGTTGCTTACATACGCAGAACAGTTGGCCTTCAGATACAAGCTTTGCAAATAGTTTTCTCATTGTAGTGATGATCCTTTTACTTCCTTGGTGCGAAGATTAGGCTTTTGATACGGTACACTTCACCCATTTTTCTGCTGTGAAATCTAAGAAATAATTGCCAAGTACAGGGTTGTTCAAGTTCTCTTTCTGTGGTGATAAACACTCCAACCAAAAGCAACTTAGGGTAAAAAAAGGTTTATTTCATCTTACACCTCTGGGTGACAGTCCATCACTGAGGCCAGGCAAGGCAAGGAAGGCAAGAACTCAGGAAGACCCGGAGAGCCAGAACCTGGAGCAGAAACCGCAGATGAACTCTGCTTGTGGGACTCCTCTCTGGTTCATGTTTAGCTAGCTTTCTTTGACTGCCAAGGACCACCTTACCAGTAAAGGGCACCCTGCACAGGGGGAGGGCCTATGCTTCACAGACATGCCGACAGTCCTACCTGTGGTGGTATTGTGTTCCCCAAGATATTGTGCACCCTAATAAACTTATCTGGGGTCAGAGACAGAACAGCCATTAGATACAAAGGCCAGAAAATGGTGGCACTCACACCTTTAATCCTAGCATTCCAGAGGCAGAAATCCACGTGTTCAAGGATACAGCCAGGCATGGTGACACACACCTTCAATCCCAAGAAGTGAGCCTTTAATCTCAGGGAGTGATGGCAGAAGGCAGAAAGATATATAAGGCATGAAGACCAGAAACTAGAAGCATTTGGCTGGTTAAGCTTTCAGGCTTTGGAGCAGGATGTTCAGCTGAGATTCATTCTAGATGAGGACTCAGAGGCATCCAGTCTGAGGAAACAGGATCAGCTGAGGATCCAGCAAGGTGAGGTAGCTGTGGCTTGTTCTGGTTCTCTGATCTTCCAGCTTCACCCCAATACCTGGCTACAGGTTTGATTTTATTAATAAGACCTTCTAAGATTTCTGCTACACCTACCTGATAAAGACAATTAATTGCCCATTTGGGACTCTGTTTCTGGACAATTCTAGGCTATGTCAAGTTGACAGTTAATGCTAAGAAAAGTTTTTGTCTGTTTGCTTCTAAGAGTTTTACTGCTAACTCTTACAGCTGGATCTTTGGTTCATTTTGTTTTAAGTTTTTGCATGTGTTCTAATGCATGGATCTGAACTCACATTTCGGTGTTCAGATAGCTAGGCGTCCTGTATTCTTTGAAAACACTCTTCTTTCCTTTGGTATGGCCACCTCCACAATTCAGAAACCCAAGACATGAGAGTTTCAGGGATTATTTCTGAATTCTCAGTTCTATTTCATTGATCTGAGTCTTTCCTGAAGCAGAATGGATCTTGAATTCTTATTTAGTTTGTACCATTTTCTGATAAGATACACACCTGTCTGTCTTTTATGCTTTAGCTTCTCATTTGTTTTCGAGAATGCACAGGGACATCTTTAAGGTGTGGCTGGAACTGCATGTAAGTGGAGTAAAGGTCATGCCATTTTCAGTACATGAAGAGTTAAATGTCCAAGTGATGCTTCCGTGAAACAACACAAAGATGCATTCGTTGCCAGAGCTGATAGACTGGGGATTGGGTTGCTGTCCATTTAAAGCTATGGACATTTTATTTATGGTATAGGAAAAACAGAGAAGAGCAAAACGTCTTTGGAAACCTTGAGAAAAGAAATCATGTCCTGTCTGCAAAGTACCTGTGAAGCTCTGTGGGACCCGCCCAAGCTGGGGATGCCTTGTTCTGAAGTGCGTGTCCTCCCTCATCTGATGGCATCTCTGCAGCTGACTGTTCATGCATCCACTGCCGGGTTCATACGCTTCATAGTCTGTTCAAACCTTAGATACACGGCTCTACACTGATGCCAAGATGCGTGATACAAATTCTTTCTTGCCTGTGTTTTGCAAGTTCTTGGAAATTTGTTTGACAAATTATTCTAAGTGAAATTTTCTGCCACCAAGCTAAATTTCATTAAGTTTTGTTGAACAGGCTACTTACATTACTTTTGTGGTGAGATCTCACTAAAATATTGCTAAGTGCTATTTTTAAATATGTACACAAAAACACACAGCCTTTTTCTGTTATTTGGAGAAGAACAGGAGAAGAGAACACTCTTTATGCTTAAAGACATTTTAGAGTATTTTTCTCTCACATGACATTTTGTATTGTTCAAAAATGATTATTATCACTGTGTGTGGTAACTTCTTGAGCCCCTTCAGAAACTTAAAAACACATAACACCTTAGTGTTTTTCCCCCACTAAAAATTCCCACAAGGTATTTACATAATTTTTTTACTCATACTATTTTGATTAATATACACAGAATTTACTGTAATTTGTACACACATATTTTTAGCATTAGGTAGTAAGTACCATTATTTTTTCTTAAAGATTCTTTATATTTATTTTATTATTAGTTATTTGAGAATTTTGTACCCTGTGTTCTGATAATCCCCTCCCCCAACCCCTCATAGGCTCATTCCCCCTTCCCTACCCACTCATCTCTCTCTCTCTCTCTCTCTCTCTCTCTCTCTCTCTCTCTCTCTCTCTCTCTCACACACACACACACACACACACACACCAAATCCAGTTTGAGTTTGTGCTACCTATATATTCTTGGATGTGTGGCCTTCCTTTGGAGCAGGCTTACCTGGAGCCAGATCTCAAAGAAAACTGACTTTCAAAATTATCGATTGCCAATAGCTCCTCTGCTAGAGATGGGACCGGCAGGGATTTGAACTGGCTTGATCTTGTTCAGGTTTAGTGCATGACATCACAGCTTCTGTGAGTTTGCGTGTGCAAATACCCAACTGTGTCGTAAAAACACTGTTTCCTATAGTCATCCACTGCTTCTGGATCCTGTGCTCTCTTCACCCCTGTCTCTGTGATGATCCCTGAGCATTGGAGGGAGCGGGTGTGATACAGCTGTCCAGTAGGACTGAGCCTTCTAGAGCTTCTTCCACTCATCAGTTGATTGACACCTAGGCTGTTTCCATTTCCTGGTTATTGGGACTAGAGCAGCAATGAACATGGATGAGCAGGTTATCTCTATAACATCATGTAAAGTCCTTTGGGCAGATGCCAGCAAGCTGTATCAGATGGTAGATTGGATTCTAGCTTTTTGAGGAAACTCCATGCTGATTTCCACAGCGGCTGGACCAGTGTGTGCTTCCGCCAGCTGCAAATAACGTTTCTTCCTTCCCCACATCCATGCCACACTTGTTGTCACTTGCCTCTTTGGTTTTAGCCTTTCTTCCTGCTGGGTAAGATGAATGCTGAAAGGCTAAGGATGATGAACATTTTAAAAATGCTTCTCAATCATTATTCTTGTTAAAATTGCAGTCTTTTAACAGGAAAAATTTCCAGGTTCTCATTTGTGTGCATGTATGTGTGAAGACATGCACATATGAGCACTCAGAGGCCAGAGAGAGTGTTGTCAGGTGACCTGCTCAGTCTCTCATTGCTTTACTCCCTTGAGACAAAGGTCTCTCACTCATCCTGGAGCTAAGCTGTCGGCCAGGAAGCTCTACTGATCCCTCCTATCGCTGCCCACACAACACCGGGGGATAGGCAAAGCCACGGGGACTTCCTGTGTTAGTGCCACAGATCTGCGCGGAGGTCCTTAGGCCTGTAGAGTCACCTCCATGGACATGATTCTCTATTTTCAGAAATCAGGATTCCTCTGCCCACATCCTTAGCTAGAAATGGACTTGTTGCTGTGTCATTTCCCGTTATTCTCCCGGCCATCACGCCCGTCCCAGGGGCCGGCTCCTGGGACTTACTCTCAGAGCTATGGGTCTTCGTAGGTTGAGTTCACCCTTTTGTTGCCCCGGTGCCCAGCAGGCAGCTTTAGCGTCACCAGCCTCTGACAGTTTCAGCCACCACACCTATGACGACAACGGTACAGCTGGGCTTCCGTTCCTTTCCTGGTCACGCTGCAAACACTTCTGCTGTTTCTCTTCCACTTCTGGATTCTAGTTCTTTCTATAAATCTGGCTAAAAGGAGCCGGCTATATCCATGCCACAGCCCGAATGCCACACTGCTGTTCAATTTCCTCCGCCAAGTTCATCAGTCCGTTGCTTTCAAATGCAGCCTCTCTCAAACGTTTAGCCCAACTCCTCCTATCCTCCTAGGCTCATTCCCCCTTCCCTACCCACTCAACTCTCTCTCTCTCTCTTTCTCTCTCTCTCTCTCTCTCTCTCTCAAACATTTAGGATGTGGGTGCACACACCAGATTCACTGCCCTCATGTAAGATGGCTGGCTCACCAAATTCCTGACAGGCTTTATCCTCTTCTGAAACCTTCTAGGCAGAGTCTTTGATGTCTGCACCGCTGCCCACAGACATGCTGGTTTCTCAGGTACCACCAGAACCCCCTGGTGAACTCTACTAATTGTGTTTAAGGCCTTTTCTACTCAAAAGCTTCAGAGTTTTCCAGTGCCCTTTTACAAGCCATTTCCAAAGGTCTAAGACACACAATGTCACGATCATCACAGCAGCTAACCCGCTTGTCTGGGACCAGTTTTTCCTGTATTAGATATTTTCATTTCATTGTGACTAAAATACCTGATAGAAGCAATTTTGAATTGAGGAAAGGTTTATTTTAGCTCATGGCTTCAGGGGGATTTCAGTCTGTCATTGTGGGAAAGCAAGGTGGCATGCCTGTGTGGTGAACAGTGGTGGCCAGGAAACAGAGTGCCCAAATTAACAACTGTGCAGTTAGTCTTCAAAGGCCTGCTTCTTCTGCCCCACTTCTTCCATCCTGGCTGGAGAGGCTGCAAAGCAGCATCATGGGCTGGTCTGTGTCCTATCAAAAGGCCATCAAGTGCTGGGTGGTAGTGGCGCACGCCTTTAATCCCAGCACTTGGGAGGCAGAGCCAGGCAGATCTCTGTGAGTTCAAGGCCAGCCTGGTCTACAGAGCAAGATCTAGGAAAGGTGCAAAGCTACACAGAGAAGCCCTGTCTCAGGGAAAAAAAAAGCAAGCCATCAAGCACACCCAGGTCAACATTCTTTGTGCAGCAAATATATGTGTACATAGGAGTCACACACCACTTACACATGCACACACACTTGAATACACTAGCATTCTATATAGAGGGTCCAGAGCCACAAGGTTACATTTTACATGTGAACACTCATCTACCCCTTGGGTAGCATAATTAGTCTAGTCACCGTTTCTTCCAAAAGTTGACATTGGGTGTCTTCCTGTATTGTTCTCCGGCACAGTTTTCAAGAGGAAGTCTTTCAGTAAACCTGCAGCTTGCCTATTCAGCTGGGCTAGATGGCCAGCTGGTCCCTGGGGTCTTCTCATCTCTGCCCCACACCCCTAGGCTTGGAGTTGTAGATGGTAATCGCCATGCTCAGCTTTGATGTGGGTGTTAGGGATCTGAACTTGAGTCTTCATGGCTGTGCCTCAGACACTCAGTTCTGTTTTCAGTGTTTTGATCAGAAAGAGCATAGCAGTCTCCACCTCGGGTTGTTATTGTTTTAGTAGCAATAGCTGTACAGCTATTTTCTACTTTGTTTGTTCAAGGTTTTAGATCGTGCGAACTATGAAAATACACATGGCATAATTTTCTATGGACACGGTGTCACCCTCTCTTTAGATCCCCACAAGCTGTAACGGAGAACGTCTGTAGATGTAATACTTCTATGCCCTCTTCTTGCAGAGATTTAATGACTTGTGATTGCATATTCACTCCTTTCTGAATGTCTTTAAATTATTAAGTACGAGATGAGTAACAATGTCAAATAAATATCCGAAACACTGGAGCAAGTCAGAGCCAGCACCTGACGTGACAGCTGTGCAGGACAGGCTGGCATGGACAGATAGCGGCCGTTCTGTCCCTATTAGGACTTCCAATATCTGATGCCTTTTTATGTTCACTGGCTTACGAGAGTACCACCCTTAAAACAAAAATGGCAGAAGGGAGCAACAGGGTTGCATAGTAAATACCTTACTAACAGTTGTGAAGCTGTGAAGTCACTTGGAGAACGCCGGCCTGAATGGCCTGAGAATTTTCAGGTCTTTTAACAGAACACAACATCAAGCCACACAAGACAGTTCCATTTTCAGCATTGATGAATCTTAGAGTAAGAATTTTATTTAAAAATAAAGACATACTCTAGTGGGTAGAATAACACTCCCAAAACAAGCAGGAGATTTTCATTCCCTTGTGGACACAGAATCAGGTGTGCCTGCCCGTACACTGTGGACCATGAAGCTAGACTCAAGCCCACCGGGCCCTCTCCGAGACGTGGTGAGGTGCTAGGGACATGCTCACAAGCACCTTCTCTTGTGCTCTCCTCTCCCTTCCAACCGTGTCTTGAATGAATGTTCACAAGAAGTGTGAGGAAAAGCTCTGGGTTGGTGACGTGTGCTCTGAATTCACACAGAAGAGCAAGGGGAGTAGTGTGAGCAAGACAAAATGGCAGTTCCTTCCCCCGCAGCATGTGCATGTACGTGTGTATGTGTGCCTGTACACATGTGGGCGGGCAAGCACAGGCACAGATGTGGATGTGCGGAAGTGCATTTGTACACGTGTGCATGTGTAGGTACATGTGTGTACTCTTTCACTTTAAGATGTATAGGAACTCTGAAGTTGAGAGAAGGTCTCAGTTATTGGGAGAAAATATATAAGGAGACAAAGAACAGAATCTACTATCGCCTACAGAGTACCTACGGCGCATATGCTGAGCATGCACTAATTTTGGGTGAGAATTTTGTAGCCCATTAACTCTGTTATCCATTCCTTCTAAGAGTTAAACACAAACAGCTGTTACCATGTCTCCCCCGTCCCTGAGAGCTGCACTCTAGTCTGGGCCGAGAGCCTGGCTGACAGGCCACGTGAAGGCTCTTCTGGTTTGAAAAGCTGTGCTTGGAATGGTCTCTGTTGTACTGTTAGATTCGTCTTAATGCTACAGGAAAAGGCAGACTAGATGGCTGCACTCTTCTGAATTTAGGTCTTTGTCTTCTTTTTGTTAGTTTCCCTGAAGGTTGAAATGAAAGGGCAGAGAGACCAGGGATTGTTGCCGGCTAGTGAAATGGAGGTTGAAAGTAAAAACAGCTCCCACCAATGAGGAGGCAGAAGTTTCCGAGAAGTACGGGACAGAAAGGTAGGCATTTAGAATGTGGTCTACAGGAAAAGAAAGTATGTTCATGGCAGAACACTGATAACTCAGGACTTCAGAGAAGGAATAGGTCCAGGTGATTTGATAGTGACTATTGATTGCAGACTTGACAGGATTTAGAGTCACCAAGGAGAGAGGCCTTGGGCATGCCTTTGAGGGCTTCTGTAGATTATGTTCATGGAGATGGTAAAAACTACTCTAAATGTGGGCAGCACCGTCCCAAGGGCCAGCGTATCGGTCTGAACACAAGGAAGACAGCAAGCTGAGCACCAGCGTTCATCATTCTCTGCTTTTCAGCTGAGGATGCAATGTGACCAGCCACTTCACACCCCTCCTATCAGGATTTCCCACCGTGAGGGACTGTCCCATCAAACTGTGAGATAAAATAAAACCCTGCTTCCTTAAGTTACTTCCGTCATGCATGCTGTCAAAAGAATGAAGGAAGTTACTAGTCCGGGTGACGAGGAGTGTGGATGCAGAAGAACACACAGGACAAGCTCGCCCTGGCAGTGTGGTGGAGCCTTTGCCTGGAAACCTTGTCCTTGAGCTGAAATGTTCTGTAACTAACAGATCCAGACCAAGACCTCAGAAGGGTAGATATGGCAAGGTCAGCCTGGCAGTGTGGTGCAGCCTTCGCATGGAGGACCTGGCCTTGAGCTGAAATGTTCTGTAACTAACAGATCCAGACCAAGACCTCAGGAGGGTAGATATGGCAAGGTCAGCCTGGCAGTGTGGTGCAGCCTTCGCATGGAGGACCTGGCCTTGAGCTGAGGTGCTGTGAGCTCAGACTTAAAGACTGAAATGCGCCTTCTGTCTGCAGACTTCCTCCCTGCTAGCTCACGTCATGGAAGCTGACTCTATCATAGCACCAAGCAGCAAGAGCACTGTGGTTTGGGTCTATCACTCTAGTAATTCCCACTCCAAGACAAGACTTCTGTGGCCAGCCCATGTAATGCCAGCAGTGGAAAGCAACAAGCGCACAGAGAATACTCCACAGAGGGAGGCGAGGTGGCCTTTGGCGAAAATCTTCATTTGAGAATGGTTCTTGAACGCTAAAAATTTGCTTTCACACTCCAAGTTCCATGGGCACCTCGAGCTATAGCATTACCACTAAAGGATGGCCTACTTGCTTCGGAAATCTTGAACAGCTGTTTTTGATGCTTGCAAAGCAGATAATAAGCCCATTTCCACAAGAACAGGTCAGCTGTAGTGTGACAAAAGTCTCCTTAATGATCAAAGAACTTTTGTGAACGAACTAACTCACATTTATTTTCATAAAGGAGATTTTTTAAAAAAATGTATTTAAAAAATTGTGTGTGTGTAAGAGGAAGGGGGAGGGAAGGAGGGAGGAAAGGAGGGAGGGAGGGAGGGAGGGAGGGAGAGAGAGAGAGAGAGAGAGAGAGAGAGAGAGAGAGAGAGAGAGAGAGAGAGAGAGCTTATGTGGCCTTCAGAGGCCAGATGAGCAGATGAGGGTGTTGGATTCTCTGGGAGCTGGGGTTGTAGGTGATTGTGAGCAGTTGGATGTCAGTGCTGGGAATTGAACTCAGGACCTCTGGAAGAGTAGCCAGCACTCTTAACCTTCGAACTGTCTCTCCAGCCCCTACTGAGATGTTTCTTAAAAGAGTGATTTGAAGTCAGCAGGGGAACAGACACTACACAACACAAAGCACAACTAATGTCACTCCTCATCATTCTTCCTCTGGGGTCACCAGGCCAGCCCTGATTTGTCTTTATGATGCCAGGCATCTGTGACAATCCTGTTTAAATCTTTGGACTGATAAAATTGTCTCATCTTAGGGAAGTTATATGTGTAGTCCTAAAAGACTGCCTTATGGGAAATATTCTGATGATTTCAACTCACTCTCATAGCAACGGCAAAGATGCCACCTGCCTGTCCCCTCCCGGTGGAAGAGCGACCAGCTGTCTGTTGGGTCAGCAGACTGCACAGCACAGGATCAAAACTGTGGCACCATGAGTCCCCGGTTCTCTTCTTTTGCTTGGAGTCTTTCCCTTGCAGAGACTGTCTATAGGAATCACTCTGGGAACCGGGCATCAAGTCTTCTATAGCAAGTTCTGATCTTGTCAGTCATCTTCCTTCCTTCCTTCCTTCCTTCCTTCCTTCCTTCCTTCCTTCCTTCCTTCCTTCCTTCCTCCCTCCCTCCCTCCCTCCCTCCCTCCCTCCCTCCCTTCCTTCCTTTCTTTCTTTCTTTCTTTCTTTCTTTCCTTTTTTTTTTTTGAGACAAGGTTTCTTTGTGTAGCCCTGGTTGTTCTGGAACACTCTCTGTAGACCAGGCTGGTCTTGAACTCACAGAGATCTGCCTGCCTCTACCTCCTGAGTGCTGGATTAAAAGGTGTGTGCCACCACCTCCTGGCTGCCAGTCATATTTCTTTAGAATGGTCTGGTGCGAAAGTAAGCCTGCTTAAAATCCACACATTCACCTTTCACAAGTGTGGGTTGATCTTTCCCGGAGAGAAGCTGCTCATGAGGATGCGTGGAAGTGGCAAAGGAGAAAAGAAGCCACTGCATGGGATCCAGAGAGACACCAAGAATGCCGCAGCTCTGCACGAAGGTAGAGTCCTGTTCTGTCTTGTCCAAACCGCCTTCTGCAGCACGGCCTGGGACAGTCAGGTGACAGGGCTCTTGGAAGAGCCGAGGGAAGAGACAAGTGCTTCATGTGGCAAAGGGGATCTTGGGAAGCGGCACCGTGTCCTGGGAGTTCCTGCACAGCTGAGGTTCACACACAGGTCACAGCAAGCTGTACAGAGTGGGACTCCCACAGCTCACTCTCTGTGGGGAAGTAATTGGGCCCAAAGGTGCCCAAGGAGAACAAACTTTGGCTGGTTTACAGGGCATGACATTTAGTCATGGAAGAAAGTGTGCTGGAGGGTGACCATGTCACGAGGAAGCAGGGTGCTCACCCAAGTGACATAAGCTCTGCTCCTGCCACGGTGACACTTCTGGGGGACCGAGGGAGAGACACATCTCTTCAGGTCAGAGGCATGTTATTTACACAGTCTTTAAAAAGCTGTCCTCTGAGTTCTGTTCTCCAAACAAGATTCCCTTCTTCGCAGCTTTTCTTAGAAGGTTTCTAGCCTCCTGTTTGGAGCTCTATCATGCCCCTCCTCGGCTGAGGTGGAGGACAAAGCACTGGCGAAGTGAAGCAGCTGCCTCCCAGCCCAGAGTGAGGGGGAGGAAGGAACTTGTTCTCTGGTTCAGAGTTGGCGCTCACATCTTACGGCCACCCTTCCTCTGCCTTTCACATTCTCACTCCAGACCCCAAAGTGCTGAACAATTAGCTATGTTTGCATGTGTTTTAGGATAAGCTTCCCAGGGTCAGTCAGCAAACAGCTGGCACCATCATCCTGGCCAGAGCGTTTAGGAATCTGTTAAGTCTACCCATTCATTGTGTGCAGTGCTAGAACCTTCCTTGAGAACAAGGATTAGATTATTTTGACTCTATAAAGATTCACAGTTACTTATTTTAAATAAATACCTATCAAGTGGAACTTCTTTGAGCCTGGGAAGTGTTAAACTCTGGAAAGAGAGAAATGAATTAATAACATAAGGGGTCAGGTTTCAGTGAAGATTAGATTCCCGGATGCTGGGAAAGTCTAGATGCTCTGGATGTCTGCTGTGTTGATGTTTGAGCAGTCTGCTTTCTGGACACTTGGGAGGTCTGATGCCTGATGCTAGGGAAGTCTGCCTCTAGATACTCAAGAATTCTGCCATCTAGCTGCTCTGAAAGAAGGTCTGCCTCTAGATGCTTCAAAAGCCTGCCTTTAGATGACCTGGAAGTCTGCATCTAGATGCCGCGCTTTGTGAAATTCTGGCTTTGTAGGGTTCTGTAACAGCCTTACAGACTGTGGACTGCTGATAGAGACACAATCATTCTCATCTCTAGACATGCAGTTGTGTTTGTCGAGGGCAGAGGAGACACCTAGTGTAAGCTCCAGCTTCATGTGACTTGCACATTTAGTCTTCCATTGCCCTGGATCACAACAATGTGTGTGTCCTTCCCTGTTGTGTTTCCATTTTGAACTGCTTAACTCTAATATCCCTTCTCCATTGAGCTCAGTGCAAACGTACCACTTGTTTATTTTGTATTCGTAGGATCTTACTTTTTGAAAATTGCCTTCTCACAAAGACAGTGTGGATGCTTTTTACCTCATAGAGCAGAAAACACACAGAACAAAGAAAAGTAGAAAGTGCAGAAGCAGGTATTCCTCACAACTTACCCCAGAGGAAGAGGCTGGCAACATATCAGGGTTCAATTATATTTTAACGAGTATTTCAACATAGTATCCTGGGGGTAAAATTGGACTTACTCCACACGCTCTGGCTGGTGACACCTGTACTTTCTATTTTTGGCAATGTGATAGGTGATGAACCTTCTGCTTTACTCACAAACAGACCCTGTCCTCTTGAACTCCAGTTTACCTTAGGAAGCTGCTAGACTCATTATGAATGATTCCAAATCACTGAGATGATCCACTGTGACCCAAAAGTGTGTGGTTCCCCAGCCACAGAGGGATCTGAACAGAGACCTCAACAGTGCAGCAGACACCTGATGGGAAAGACACAACCGCAAAGTCAGTTCTCAGGGGGTTGGTGGTGGGGTCTCATTCTCTCCTCTGGTCTTCCAGGAGCTGTTGCCTAAGTCCCCTTGGCTCATGCTATGGTTCTCTTGCTTCTCTCTGCATGAATCACAATGAATGCACACATCTGTGTTATAAGTGCAACAGGTATGCATATGCACAGCTCAGGGGTTTTAATGTCCACCATGTTGGATTGCTTTTATCACTCAACGTTGGACTTCTTGGTCCTGGAGGAAGGATCATGTAGTGGAGAAGGCTGCTTGCCCCCTGGCAGGCAAATGGCATCCCCAGTAACTGGCACCCTCCATCTGTGCCCCATATCCAACAGTTTCCCCCATGGTCGACTCATGAGTCCATCACTGCTTAACCCAGAGATAAGGTCAAAACTCCCCTGAGCCGATCCCATCCTCAAAACTGCACTTCCAATCATTGCTGCACTGGGATCCAAATCTTCAACATGTACGTCTATTTTCTGAGTCTGCAGTACGGCACCAAGCATCCTTTGATGTCTCAAATGTAGGCTGATGTTCCAGTGTCTCTGGATTTAGATAGCAGTTTGAACTTCTGTATTTTCTTTAACTTTTAAAGGTGTCACACAGTTTTTCTCTTCCAGCCTTCATCTTCGCTTTGCGTGACTCTTCTATACCCCGAACCCCGTGCTCAGAGAAGCCGGTGGTCACTGTTGTCTACAATGCTCTATAAACCACACACAGTTGGCAAACAGTAGGCATATGACTAAAGGCTTGCTCATTTCAATGGACTGGTTGATTGACACGTTCAGAAACTAATATGAAGACCCTCCTGTTTCCAGTGCTTTGGTTCTTCGAATAGGCAGGCTGGTTGGCTATTGATCTCTAGGGATTCACTCATTTCACAGGGTCTTCCTCTGTGCCGCACTACCTGGCTGCCCCTGGGAAGATTCCCTTGCTGAACAAGAATATTCATGTCCTGAAAACAATCAGGACTCCTGGAATTATCTCTACAGAGAAAAGTCTCAGAACCAAAGGACAGCTGTTCATATCTTTTACTAATCCTCAGAATGAGAAGAAACAACCAGATTTTATGTTTGTACATTTATATGTATATCTGTATATGTTTGTGTACATTGATTTGCAAATGTGTGTGGAGACCAGAGAACAGTTTTGAGTTTCATTCCTCATGAACCATCCATGATTCACACTTCTCTCTCTCTCTCTCTCTCTCTCTCTCTCTCTCTCTCTCTCTCTCTCTCTCTCTCTCCTTTCTTTCTTTTGACAGAGTGTCTCACTGGCTAGGAATTCACCAAATAGGCAGGCTAGTTGGCCACTGACACTGAGCTCTGGGGATCCACTTGTCTCTGCCTTCTCGACACTGGAGTCCAAGCACGCTCTACTATGGCTGTTTCTCGGGTTTGAATGTGAGTTCTCATGCTTGAAAAGTAAGCCATTTCTCTAGCCCGGTAGCGATGTTTGAGAGGGGGAAAAATCCAGTCTGCACCTGGGTGCCTCTTCTAGCGCTCACTTCTGCTTTCAGCATTATGCCGAGGGCTTCTTGTGAGTGATCACAAGAGAGATTTTGAGCATGTGACTAGGAAAATCCCAAATTTTTCCTGGTTTTGGTTTTAACCTTTAGACCTCTGTGGATCAGGTAGAGAACATGGCAGTGCACAATGTCAGGAGAGGTGTGGGTCCCTCTTGGATCACTGAGCCCAATGTCTGGAACCTCGTGTGGCGTCCCAGTCACTACTCATAACTCGGCTAAAAGATGACACTTGGCTTTTCCCACATGCCACGTCGCATGCAAGGCCACTGGCCCTTGGACTCCTTTGGTCCTACATGTCCAGACAAAAGGAGGGTGGGTGCCCACCCCCCTCTCTCAGCACCGCCCAGACTAAGACCATGCTCTCTCTCACTCTTAAACACACACACTCTCTCTTCTTGTCTTAAACGTCCTCAGTTAGTATAAAACTTAATGAAAACCCCAATGTACACAAGAGCATTTGGAAAACAGAAATCTGTGCCGGCTGTGAATCATCACTCACAGCGGGGCCCAGCAATGTGACCGTGGGCGGAGCACACGGCCCCCTCTCTTCTTTACTGGGATTTATTGCAGGCAGGTCATTATTTACATGGCACCATCCACATCCTCTAAAGAGCCGATAAGCTGGCTGCTGAATATGCATTTTGCTCTGTGGTGAACACAGATGTTTTCAGCTAATATCCATTTCATTTAATTTCTTTTCTCCCCACTTTTTTCCCCTGAATTCTGTCTTCCTGTTTCTGCAGCAGCTGGGTAACTATTTGCCTGTCTTCAGCTTGGGAATCACTCCTCATATTTATTTTCATTGGTGCCATCCATGCTGCTCTGCTTACGGGTCTGTCAGCATTTCTATTAAAAGCTACTGTTTCCATGAGTTCAAAACCAGGCTGGTGGGATGTCCTGCATGTATCAACGCTGGGCGTATGTGAAGGCACTCGGACCAGCCCAAGCATGGCAGACATGGCTCTAGCAGGCCTTGCCCTTCTCCCCCATTCCTCCCACATTGCTAAAAACCATTAGGTTACCTTCCTAAAGCCAGCCCCCAAGGTCCATTCCCTTATTTGGCCACTTGCTCCTCCTGAGGCTGACCACCAAGGTCCAGCTATCAAAAAATTGAAGTCCAGCAATCAGAAGCCCACTTTGCCTCACCTAATTAATATGCCCAATTAAAATTAAACACCCCATCCTAACATGGAGTTTCTCCTTGTACCTTTATAAACCTCCGTCTGCTTCTCTCTACTCAGAGGCCACCCTTTGTCCTCCAGGTCAAATCCCCCTGCCCCCTTTCCCTGGATCCCTTGTCCTCTGTCTCCTTCTTTGTTCCTTCTCCCTGCCCTCTGTCCCTTCGGGGTAAATAAATCTACCTTGTGCTGAGAACTTGGTCTTGGGGGTCCTGAGCCGATACTGTTCCTCTCAATATGAGATCTCTGCCTGGGATCAAATCACTTTGATGAAATTCGGAAGCGAAATTACCTCGGATGGTGTTTTGGTGGCCTAGGTTAGCAAACTGAAAACCATGGGGGATGGGTTTGAGTGCAAACGCTCCTTTCCATTTCTATAAAGGAAGTATTGGTCTTTCCAATTACACATTTTTTAATTATTAATCCTCAAGTTTTCTTAATGTTTGGTGGAGAAAAGACAAATTAACAGTGAATTAGTGATGCATCTTTATATGTGTGTCCATGTGAATGTTTATGTGTGAGTGGGACTCTGGAGGACAACCTCAGGTGTCATTTGTCAGATACCATCATCTGTGTCGTTGCCGTCATCCTCCTCCTCCTCCTCCTCCTCCTCCTCGTCCCCCTCCTCTTGCTCCTCCTCTCCCTCCCCGTCCTCCTTCTCCTCCTCCATCCTCCCACCCTTCTCTTTTTTCTATAGAACCAAGTTCTCTCATTGAGCTGGAACTTACCCAGTAGGCTAGGCTGTCTGTCCACTAAGCCCCAGAACTTGTCTGTTTCCACCTCCTCAAGGCTGTGGTTAAGGATGCTCCCACCACGCCTGACTCTTTTTAAAACATGGGTTCTGAGCACAAATCTCAGGTCCTCCTGCCTGCAAGGCAAGCACCTTGCTGAGCAAGCCCCCACTCCGGCCTGAGCCACCCATTCTAGAATCAGATTTTAAATGCTACGAACTTGGGGGCGGCAGTTCTACCCCTTCATGCTCTCTGTCTTCCTTGAATGATGTGGTATAATGGTGGATGTTTCCCATCTCCATGTGGGGCTCAGGGCTGTGTGTTCAGTGTGGTGGAACTGATCAGCGGAGATCTGATTGAAACCCTTTCTGATTTCCGGTCTAGAGCAGATCTTCCAGCACCTTATTTTGTTACACTGTTACACACTACCCAGGAGTACTAGGGTTCTATGTATATAGTAGTGTTTTCATAACTAGGCTGTAACATCCTTCTTGTAAGGACTATAGAATAAATAAATGAGCAACAAACTTTTCTTAAATACTCGGTATATGCCAGGCAGGAGTCTGCTGTTTTGTAGGGAGTCACAAAGACATTGTGTGCTGAAACCTCTGCTAATGGCTGTGGACTTCCCGGAACTAGAGCGGGCGTGCCCAGCTAACGCATTGGATTATTTTTTCAGTTCTCAGTTGCAGGAAATGAAGTCATACATCCAGTATGCCAAAGGCAGGAGCAGGCTCTCTGTCCTGTGTGAGGCTCTTCATTCTGGCCTCCAGGGATAGTTCCCTGACCCCTGTAGTTCTGTCTACCTTCAGAACAGGGTGCTGGGCAAAGGCTGGGGCAAAGGGAAGCGCTAAGGGGAATCCAGAGGGTGAGGGATTTCAGAAAGCTGCTCCCTTTGCGCCCGATTGAAGTCATTGAGGACAGCATGGCTCTCACACAGACTCTGTGCTTACTAGCAGTTCACTGTCTGTCCAAACAGGACATCAACACGGTCAGTTTTGACATGAATGAAGGCCATTGTTCTGTGAGTTAGGTCATCTTACACCAGTGTAGAGATTATTAACAGAGTACCAGGAGATTAGTGTGTGTGTGTGTGGGGGGGGGTTGTCTTTCTGAATATTTAGCCAAGTAGGATGAGCACATTGTGCAATCTGAGATGCCCAAATTATCCAGAGCTTCAGATCACCTCAGCATGCATTTTCATAAGAAAGGGAAACAGCTCTTTTAGCCTGATTAGAAGCGGTCAAGTTTACATTTTGAAAACATCTAATTTATAACTTTTGCTGGTATTCATTAACCTTGAAAGAGACTTTCGGATTGAATTATATTTGTGGAAGGTCTTCCAGTGTCTGTTCCTGTGATAATCAGGGGTTTTAAACCCCTCCCCCCCACCTAATCCCCAAGCATTGGCCTCAACATTCCACCATAAGTGTCTGGGATGGTCTTCTGAATAGGAAGGATCTTGTCTATGAGGTTTTGTGTCCTCCTCATTTCAGTGAAGTTTGGTTTTGAACTTCCCTCTTGGTGTCTGTGGTGGTCTTCAGAGCAGGAACTCTCCTGTCTGTCTGTGAGATCTTATGTAAGTCCACCTCATCCTGAAGCACTGCTCATTCTTTGTCTATCTGGATTCACCTTGGCAACAAAAACGAAAAAAAAAAAAAAAACCACACCTCTTTGATGCCCATGACAAAATTAATATAATGAGAAGAGGGGAGGTAAGCTGGGTCAATGTCTAAAGACTGAGACTTTATCCTTCCTCAGCCAGCACATGCTGGACATTGACCAGGACGAGAAGGACAAGCTCCCCGGTGGGAAAATGTGCTTCCGAGCCAAGCTGTGAGGATCTCCCTCCTACCTTTCCCCGCCACTGCACTGTCTCTCCTTTCCTGAATCTCTCTCTCTCTCTCTCTCTCTCTCTCTCTCTCTCTCTCTCTCACGCACGCGCGCGCACGCGCGCGCGCGCGCGCGCGCGCACACACACGTCTGTCCACTTCCTTTTCCCTCCTCTGTCTTCCCTGGCCTTGCTATCTTTGTAGCCAATGAGTTATAAAGAGAAGAGCAAATAAGCCCGAGAATATCTGCACAGCACAAATTGGTCTTGAATGCCTTGTAGATAAAGACGAGATGGTTCTGTGGTGTAAACCGAAAGGAGATGGTTCTGTGGTGTAAACCGAAAGGAGATAGTTTTGTGGTGTAAACCGAAAGGCAAAGTAACGAGAATAGCAACAATGAGGTTAATTAACAAGAATGCATCACTCCACACAAATTCCGTGTATGCCATGCAGTTGGCTTATGACAAAGATGAGGATTTAAAACAATTCAATGAAGGAAGATCTCAGCAGAGATCATGACGCAAGCGGCTGTCAGTCAACAGAAAGACCACAGGCAGAGCGCCCTCCCCATGTCAAGCCCAGCTCTCTTAAGGAAAAAGCAAGAGACTATAAAACATTCACAAACCGAGTTCTAAACCTCCAGAATAAGAATCTGATGGGGCATTCTTAGATGAGACAAGGGAAACAGACTTATAACAGGAGAAAACATTCCTGGACTTCATCGACATCAACCATGTCTTCTCTGGAAAAGATCCCGTGAAGGGTCAAAGGCAACTACAGACTTGGGAGAAATATTTGCCAGTCATATCTGACATTCATATTCACATCTAGAAGACATTTCATACTTCAATACAAAATACCAAGTAATAGAATCAGAAAGTGAGCGGGAGACAGGCGCAGATGGTGGCTGGGAAAAGCGTTGGACGGCAGGGGAACACACGGGAAGATCTCTAGCATCACAACCAATGGGAGAACGAAAGGGAAGACCTGAGTGAGGAGTCACTCAACACTTCCTAAAACAGCTGAAATGGGGTGGCCCCACAATACAGATGCTGCAAGGGGGCAGACGCACCAGCTTCCTGCAACGCTGCTGTGGAAATGCAAGACCTGCTCTTCAGGGGCTTGGCTGCTTCTGAGAAACACTGATCTCAGAATTGCCACGTGCCCTGGCAGCCACAATTCTGAGCATTTGTCCCAAGGAACGGAAACTTACACTATACACAGATCCACACACAGAAACACACGCACACACATAGGAGCACACATGCACAGACACATACACAGATATACAGACACACAGACACACACACATACATAGGAACAAAAACACATAGACACATACACAGAGAGAAAGATACACACATAGGGACACACACACGGATACACAGACACACATACACACAGATACAAACAGATATATAGACAGAGACACATAGAAACACAGACACATACACACACAGATACACACAGACACACATAGAAACACACACATAGGAACATACACACATAGACACACACAGACATAGACATACATACACACACAGATACACACACATACACACACATAGACATACATACACACACAGATACACACAGACACACATAGAAACACACACGTAGGAATGCAGACACATAGATACACACATACACACAGATACACACACACACACACACACACACACACACACACACACACACACCACAAGCACAATCTTGAATGATCATACCATTTATACAGCACTCTTGAAATTAATGATAGGGGCAGACAAACTGTTAACGGGTATCGGGGTCATGTATGATGAGGACTGGGTCAAATGTGATTGGGAACAGGTGGTCATTGTAGCTCAGCTGTTAACAATGGTGGTTAAACTAACCTACACTAAGTTAAGTGTAAGTTACTAGGTATTTACACTTACGAGAGATGCTAGGCACACCTTGAACCAATGTTAGTTTCCTGGTTTCCATATTGTGCAGCACCTAAGGTATTTATCTGCAGTTTTTACAACTTCTTGTGAATCCATAGTTATTTCAAATCAAGAGTTAGTCTTTTAAATTTAATAAAAGGCAAAACTAATATCATATTTAACATAAGAACAGTCTGATGAAAACAAGAAACACAAGGAAAACCCTCATTAAAATCAGGAATAAAACAAGTGTATTTGTTAGTACAAGTGTTCTTCTAATTTATGCTGAAAGTTCTAAGTTCTAGCCAGTGATGAGGAAGGAAAAAAGTCTTGAACATATACCCAGTGTTTTTTTGAAGTCTCTACAGGTTTTGTGTACAGTCCTAAAAGAATCTTTAAATTTTCTTAACATTTAAAACTTAAGTGGTCACATAAATTTTTATAAAGTCAAAGGTTAAATACAAAATAGTGTTCTCTCTCATGATAAAAGTAATAACTTGAAACATTTTTTGGCAATGATCTATGGCACCCGTCAAAAGAAGCAAGTAACTCTCTTCTTAAAACTTTAAGTGGAAAAACAGTGACTATGACTTTACCTAGCAATACTAAGAAGTTTTACGACATGAAAGCGTGCTGGGGAGATGGTAACATGTGCGCCACGCAAAAATGTGGATGTGAGTTTAGATTCCCACTGAGAAGCTGGGCACAGCATACATCTGTAATCTCAGGACTGAGGGACAGGTGCACTTCCTAGAGCTCATGGGCCAGCAGGTCTAACCAAATCAACCAGCTCCAGGTTTATAAGCGACGTTGTCTCCAAAAAGGAGGTGGCGAGCCATTGAAGTAGGTATTTGATGTGAGCCTCTGACCTCCACATTCATACACACACACATGCACACACATTCAGGTGCACCTGAACATACATGTAGGTGTACACACACACACACACACACACACACACACACACACACACACCTATATTTCATGCTTAATGAAGTAAAATGTACGTTATATTTCTAGATACGAAGTCATCATGGTAAGTTTAACTATTTTTCTTAAATTCTGGTAAGTTAGTGACTGAATTTTCTGAGAAACTACAAAAAAAAAAACCCCAAAACAAAGATCCTATAATAATCATAAAGATTAAGCTATGAAACTGACCTTCAATTGCTTCATTTAGGATGATTTATATTCCATAAAATCCTCTCATTTTAAGTGTGCACTTCAATGATTTATTTTAGCTTATTTACAAAACTGTGCAATGGACACCAGAATCTAGCTCTGGAATATTTCATCAAAGCAAAAAGGAACACCACTCCGATTTTCTGTCCCTGTCATGATGTCGTCACCTGGCAACCATAATCTACTTCTTATTCCAATAGGTCTCCTTAGCGTGAACATTTCATACAAATGGAGTAACAGGACATGTGACCTTTTGTGGCTTGGTGTTACACCTTCAGGGCACACTCACCGTGTAGCATGTTTCAGGAATCATTACTTTACATTGCTGAGTAATTTTCCATTGCCTGGGACTCTGCATCTTGTTCATCTACCAGGGTTCAAAAGACATTTGAGTTGTTTCCATTTGCTGTAATTATGAGTCATGCTCCTGCAACTACGTCTCCTATGTAAATGTATGCCAGTGGATAACTGTATTTCTCTTGGGCAGATATTCCGGGGTAGACTTGTGGAGTGTTGTGGTCTGAATGAGAACAATCCCCCAGAGGCTCGGGTATCTCAACATTTGGCCCCCAGTTTGTGGTGCTGTCTGGGGAGGTGGTTCAGCCTTCCTGGAGAAAATGCGTCTCTGGGCACGACCATTGGGAGTGTATGACCTCACCCCACTTCCAGTTTGCTCCCTCTGCTTCATGCTTGCATTTGAAAATGCAACTGACCTGTCGACATCCTACTGCATCTGCCTGCTTTCGTCCATGCTTCCTCCAACGTTATGGGCTCAGCCTTTGGAGCTGAAAGCCAAAATAGACTTTCTCTGCCATAGGCCATATTTGATCATGGTATTTAATTATAACAACAGAAGCTGGTATCTAGAGTGAGGCTATCACTGTGACAAGCCAGACCGTTGGAAGATTGTGGAAGACTTTGGAACTTCGGACTAAAAAGTTGGTTGACTGCTATAAGCAGAGCTTAAGGAGCTGTTGGAAGAGGAGCCTAGAAAACAGTGATGCTGAGATCAGTGGAGTCAGTGCAGACCCAGCTCATGAGGTTCCAGGCAGAAGCAAGGACTTTAACATCAGCTGGGCTAGATGCCATTCATGTGATACTTTGGCAAAGAATCTGGTTGCTTTCTGTACTTGTCCTAAGAACTTACCTGAGGGCAGGTTAAAAAGTAATGAACTAATTTCTTTGGTGGAGGGAATGTCAAGACAGCACAATGTTGAATCCATACATCTGTCTAGTGAAAAATGCCTTAATGTTACAGCCCAGGAAAGGGCTGAAAGAGAGGTTATAATTGTTAAGGAGTTGAGCGGCATTAAGGAGAGGTCTCCTGTTCTGTGTGACAAATAGAAAGGATGACCTCAGGACAATACCTCACCCAGCTGAGCCTCCAGCTTGTGAAAGGAGAAAGCCCAAAGGCTTGGTTGCTCTTGGAAAGCAATTACTTCAACATGTAAGGACTGCTGATGCTGTGGTCAAAGGAGACCAGGGCCCACCTCACGCCGGCAGACATGGCTGTCGGTGTCACCCACATGGTCTCGACATTGGAGGCATCAAAAATGAATGAGGAAGTGGTGCATTCCCTATCCATGTTTCCAGGGAGCTGCCGAGGCCAGGCAATGTGTGACAGTGCAGAAGTCACCATGAGAAAAAGGCCCGGAGAGGTCCCTGGGTGAAGCTGTGGAAGTAGAACCCGGCTTTCAGACCTGGCATCCCAAGACATTGAACTTGGTCCATGAGACATCAGCCAAACAAGCTGCATACAAGGAATGGAATCAGCCTGAGAGAGAGGGGTAGGGCTGGGGGGGCAGGGAGGTTATAGGCAGCAAAATCGGAGGGGATGAGCTATCTCTTTGAAACTGAAGTTCCAGTCACCAGACATGGAGTTTCAGGACTTGGTTTTTGCCCTGGCTGGTTTCGATGTTATCTTGGTCTAGTATTTCTTTACCATGTTCCCATTCTGTCATTTTAGAATAGAGATGCATAGTCCATCCCATTATTTATTGGAATTATATAATTTGTCTTTCTTTTTTAACTTATTTTACGGGAGGGCAGTGTCATAGTTAAGAGGTTGACTTGAGTCTCAGAAGAGACTCTGAACTTTTAAACAGTGCTGAGACTGAGGAAGACTGGGGACTTTTAAAGTTGGCCTAAGCACATCCAGGATATGGTCATGAACCTGTGGGTTCCATGAAGTGGAATACGGTGGTTTAGATGAGAACTGTCCCCCACAGGCTAACGTATTTGAACACTTGGTTCTTAGTTAGAATCAGTGTTTGGGGAGGTTATGCGACCTTTAAGAGGTGGAGCCTTGATGGAGGATGTATGCCATTGGGGGTGGGCCTTAGGAGTCCTGCCTCACTTCCGGTTGACTCTCTCTGCTTCCTGTTTGTGGCTGAAGATGTGGTCTCTCGGATTCCTGCACCGGCCGCCTGCTGCTAGGCCTGCCTTCCGCTGTGGACACTCAGGTTGGACCTATAAGCCAAAACAAACCTTCTCATCCCTCAGAAAAGTAACTAATAGTTGTCTAAACGATCAGTTTGTGCTTTCCATAGTAAGAAACTGAAGAAGTTCTGCAATGTCAGCACCTTCTTACAAAAGGGATTTAAAAACATGAGTAAATCATGATGGGAAGTGACCTCTCAGATGTTATAAGGCTATTATATTTACATACTATGGAGACTATATATACTATATAAATATTGTAAATTTCATAAGACAAATATCTAAAATGTTTTTACTTACACAAGAATGTCTGAACGGGTTTTTTGCCCAGAAAACAATTCTGGGTCTGGGACTCTGGAGATTTTCTGAATGCAGTGTAGGAAGCACTAAACCACGGTAGAAAGAGTGGGTTGCTTGACTCACTTTAAGGTGGTATTTTGGGAGAGAAGTAAAAAGCAAGATAACTCTCACAAGCAAAATTAATTTTAAAAAAATTGATACACTAAGAATAAAATTAGAAGATTCTTTGTTGTTTATATATAAAATTACCTCTAACTAGTAAGGTTATTCCAAACAATAAATGAAATAGAGAAAATAAAAATGAATTGAATAATAGATTTAATGCTATAAGAATGATATTAATACTTAAAACATCCACAAATGCCACATACAATATTGTAAGACAACTTTAAAACTACAAGAAATGCAGATTTCAGGTCAGTGAGATATTCCTTCACCTTGATGCAAACCCCCTCAAAATCCATAAAGAATACTAATGCCCTGCTTTTAAAGACAGTGGCATACAGTTTGTATGAGAAACTAAAGTTGAACACAAAGGCATTCAACTCCTTTTGTGCCAAATTAAATTTAAAAATAGTATTTGGGGGCCTAGAAAAATGGTTCAGTCAGTAACATGCACGCTGCATAGCATGAGGATCTGGTTCCAGACCTCCAGCTTCCCAGCTGCTGCAGTGTGCATCTGCAATCCCAGAACTGAGGGTCAGGGAGGGGGCGCTGACACAGGCAGATCCCTGAAGACCACTGTCCAGCCTAGCCGAGTGCGGGAGCTTTGGGTTCCTTGAGAGATCTTGTCTCAGAAAAATTAAGGGTGAAAAGCAAAGAAAGAAGACATCCAACACTGACCTCTGCTCTCCCCACCCACACACACATGCTCACACACCTTCATGCACAAGTATACCCAACCACACTAACATATATACCTTCACAATTTGGACACACAGGCACACACACACACACACACACACACACACACACACACACACACACACCACTTTTCTCCCATAGGAAAGGTGTTTCTGGTCTATAAGGATGGTACTCTATTCTGTGAGGATGAGACTCCATGCTGTGGAGGGAGCCAGGAGATGACTTTGCCTGTGGGAACAGGGAGGGCATATTTACAACAAAGGAATTTGGCTTTAAGAAGGTCCATTCCTCTTAACTCAATAATTCCATACCTAGGAATGCATCTGAGGAAAGTGACCAGACATTTGCTCAAAGGTTTATGTATGGGGTAGTCATCATCCCATGACTTACGACAGAAAACTAGAAACCATATGAATATCTTAAACTAGAGGAATGGAAAAATAAATTATGGCAGAGTCATTAAAACTATTTTGTCGCTGCTGGAAATCACGCTTTCAAAGACAGCCGATGCTGTATTGAAGACCTAAGCACACAGCAGTGAGTGGAGAACAATCCGGCATCCCAAAAATCCCTCATGTCTGCCTCCAGTGGTAAGATTTCAAGAATAAGACAATAATTCTTTCTGGGAGGAGGAATTGTGGATAGCATTCAGTGTTTTTTATAGTTTTATATTTTTTTGTGTTTTCAAATGTTACACAAGAAAACTTGCATGTTTTGCTTTATATATTGCTATATATTTAAAAAGGCAAAGTTTGCAGGATGGAGTGGTCCATGTGTGTCTGTCTATCTATCTATCTATCTATCTATCTATCTATCTATCTATCTATCTATCTATCATCTATGTGTGTGTATGCATACATATCCATATGTGTATACATATGTATATACTTACAGATGTATGGATATATATACATATATATATACATATACACACACACAATACACACATACATATTTTCCTCTAAAACCTTTTAAAATTATACAAATGAGCAAAATACTTGAAGGTATTGTATGCATATGTAAATGAGTGTGCACACGTGTTTATGTGCATTTGAGAGAATATGCATGCATGTATGCATATGTGAGTGCACACATGAGCCTTTGTGTGCATGTGCACATGTGTCCATGTGTGTTTGTGTGTGTGCATGCCTGTGTGGGGGTGCTTGTAATTATGTTCTGTGGCCAGGCTGTCTTGCAGTCTGTCATCCACTTGTCTTCATCTCCTTCCCCATAGTCATGCTTTCTCCTGAAGACCAAGACCTTCTGGCTGTGCTGTGCTCTGGGTTTCTGTCTCTGTGAGTACACTTCTCTTGTACCCACAGACATCTTTCATTTTTTTCTGGATTGGTCATTGGGTAAGGTGAGAATTGATTGCCCTCTGGCCCTGGTTCCAAAAGGGAAATCCTGGTGTCCTGTGTAGATCTTCATTCACTGCAGTGGCTTGTGTTCCCTTCAATTAGAGTGCTGCCTCTTTGTACTGGAAGGAGGCCTGGCCCCGAGGCCAGCCATATTTAATAAGTCCAAAGCACACAGTTTAACCAGGACCCTCCAGCTTGTAAATCCTGCTAACACCAATAATTGATGAGGAGGAGTGGGGGAGGCAGGAAGGGTGAGCACTAGGCCTTTGTGTGACACAGGCCCAGGTCGCACGATCAGGTCCTGGACTGGAGGCCTCAGAGCACTTCTGAAGGAAAGCCAGGAGCCTTAGGGACAGCCACTGCGAGTTTCAGGAGGCCTGGGGTAAAGGTGTCGGGACAAAGCCTGCTCGTCCCCGTGGGTGACTGTCCTGGCAGCTGGGGGCAGCATGGGTTATTCACGCTGCTGCTGTCTGCCTTCCGCTTTCCTAACATGTCGTTTTGGCTTCAGGCAGGAGTGTGAGTCCTTCACAGAGAATCCACTGTTTATTAAGCAGTCACTAATCATTAGACCCAGCAGAGGCAGAAAAGAGGTAGCAGCCATGGAGGGGCCAATAGAGGCCTGGAGAAGCTTCTGGAAGGAATGGAAGGAGCATTTGCCTGTGACCTGAGATGAGATTGATCCTAGGAAGCCAGCTGACAGCATCCAGTGTCAGCTTTCCTGCCCGAGAGCCATGCCAAACACGGTGCACACTCGGAGTCGGGGAGCTGTGGATGGCTGGGCTCCCCTGTAGCTGCAGGAAGAGCGGAAAACACACTTTGAAAAATCAGTTTTAATAAAGCCCCAGCGCTGACCCCAGAAACGTAAGTATTTATATTATTGACTTCTGTATGGGGTGATTTGTTAGGGTAGAAAAAAAGAGTCTTTCTGCTCTTGTCTTGAGACCTGGGGAAAAAAAATAACTAAAATTAGAGAAACTGGAGACATAAACGCAGTGAGTATTATAAAGCAAAATACCTCTGGGGTGTTCATCTGCCATGGCAGTCATTTCAGATCTCATCTGTTATATGAATGGGGTAGCTCTTCCCTTTCTGATGGTATCATTACGTAGACGCTACAGATTCAATTCCATTTACAAGTCAATGGTGTGAGATTTTTACGACAGTTCTTTTTTTAGTGGGTTGATTCTGTATGATCCTTCCCAGGAAGCGAAAAAGAAAATTAAAAAGGAGGCTGAAATGATCCCTCTTCAGACCTTTCCACGGATGACTGTCATTTGTTATTACAGATCTTGGCCTTTACGTGTTGGTTGCCAGATGGGGCGAGCCTTCCTCGTGGGCAGACCATGGTACACAGGTTCACAGGTCTGGGGCTGGCAACAAATGTTAAGGAAGCAATCTAAGCTGTCCTGAGTACCTGCGCCACACCTGCTCAAGACTGGCCCCACCAAAATCCCATTGTAACCGGAGGGGAACCCTGAGGCCCCACCCCTTGGTAATCAGTGGTGGAGGCAGTGGTATTTTCTTCAGTGTTTCAGTCACCGGTAACTTGCCCAGGTTCCTGTAAATCATCCATCGCTGATGTTCCTAGAAGCCGCCCTAGTGAAACCCCTTGGGTCACAGGAAAGAAGAAAGGTGGGAATGCAGAAAGGGATGAAGAAAAGAAAGAAGGAGGAGAGGAGAGAAGGAAAGGGAAGGGAAGGGAGAAATGAGAATGTGAAAAAGAGGGGAAGAACTGCTGGGCTGGTTACTAACTAAAGCCAAGGTGTGCCTCCTCTGGGGCTGTGACACCAGGTCTTGGAAGGAGGCATCGAAAAAGAGGGCAAATCAGAACACTCTTCAGCTAATGTCGCTGAGTGTGTCTGTAAGACTGCGGGTGAGGGCATCCCGTGCTTCAGCATGTCGGTGTGGCTCTGTGCACTGAGTGTGTCTCTATTTGGAGACGACCTTTAAAGAGGCATTGCTAAGATGAAGACATGGGGCGGAGGTAAGGTCAATGACTGGTGTCCTCACAGCAGATGAAAACTGGGAGTCAATCACACCCAAGGGGAACACGATTTAGAGACAGAGTGAAAAGAAGGTTGTCTTCAGGGAAGCATGGAGACTGACCAACACCTTGATTTCAGGATTCTGGCCAACAGAATCATGAGGCAACATGAGATATACCTTTGGAAAGAACACAACATGAAGCAGGGATTTTGAAGGCAAGGCAGGGCTTTCAGTGGAGAGTGGCACATGTGGGTGGAAAAATAGACCCTCAGGGCACTTGAAGGGATCATTTTGGGAATACAGTGAGTGAGACGCCTGTAACATACAGTGATCGTAATGGAACACTCACCAAGTGTTTGGCTGGAGACAGGAATTCTGAAAGAAGAAGCTTCAAGAAGTCCTTCAACTTGCAAAAATACATGGATGTTGGAATTCTGAGCTTCAAAGTGCTGTGAGACTTCAGAGGAGTACAGGAGGGCATCCTTAATCCCACATCGAAATCCTCAAGTCCCACATCAAAAAATGCTTCAAAATTAGCTTTGTGAGCAGCAGCAAAACCCAAGAGACGATGTCCCTGTCTGACCATGTGTGGCCAGGCGCAGTTAAGAGGCGGAGGTAGTAAAGGGGTTGAACCCATGACGCCTTCAGACCACAGGTGCAAGATGGACGTGAAGCACAGAGGAATTCCATGGTTGGATCTTGGCCCAGCCTTCAATAACACACCTCCAATCCAAAATATGTCTGCTTCTAAGCAATTTGGATAAGAGACACTCAGCCTGTAATGTGGAAGATTCTACTTTAATGGTCGGATACATGATCTGTATAGGTAGATGCTGAGGTCTTCCGGGGGGAGGGGAAATGAATGGGAAGATCAAGAGAGCAGGGATGATAGCAACGAAGAAAAGAGGTGAGTACTGGAAAGGGGCACATCCTGAGACCACCTGAGCACAGGGGCTTAGCCCAAAAGGATGAACACCCTGGCATCCCAGAGGTTGGCTTCCAGGTGTGAGGACACATAACTCAATTTGAAGTTCCAGTAATGGACAATTTCTGTTACATTTTCACTTCTGTTAGTTAACAACACTGGCCCCAAATTTATTTCTTGTAACTTTTGGATGAATTTAGGACAGAAAGAATATTAAAACAAATAATGTTATTCATAGATGTATACTTAGGGAAAAGTATTAATTTCCACAAAACTGGAATTAAAAATAAATTTCTCTTTACAAAACTTGGAGTTTTAGTAAAATTCCAATATTTTACTCCTCATAAAATTACAATATTGTTACTTGTGCCAGAAGACTCTTTGGGGTGAAGGAAGGCAGTGCCTTCCAGAGTTTCCATGACTAACAAGCTCACAGTCAGTGGGCACCGTTTCCCTCAGGCTCTCTGCGCCCTTTGATTGTCTCACTTATCTTTGCATGGGTCTCTGGTGTGTAGACAGTGGAAATCACACTAAAGGACTGCCAAAGTCCCCCTCATGGATGCATTGGAGGGGGCAGGAGACAAACGGACAGGTTTTTCAACTGAATTTGGACAAATGGACACATGTGTCATACAGGAATACATAAAGCTACTTTTTTCTAGTTTCTGCCTTCTCATAGTTTTTATTTTTTCCCTGTATGGTGAAAAAAATAAATAAAAATGTAATTGATAGGATAAGTGTAAAATCCTAACCCCCTAACTGTATAGAAGTTCACTGGGGTGCACAAAGTTTGGGAGTAGGGCAAGTATTGGCATGGCTTCCTTAAACTAGCTGTGTGATGTTTTTGTATTCATGAGTTAATTGAAATAAATTGAGTTGTTTTATTTTTTTTTAAGAAACACAATGTATATTTAGGCATGGAATAGGATCTGTGAGAATATGGCTGCTTACATGCACGTTATTACCTTTTCTTTCTTACTGTTCAAGTTTATGCTTGACAAATGTGACTCTTGATGCAGGCTTCATCCTCAACATAGTTGCTGTGGCTCCTACCCTGGAGGCTGGATGCAGCCTTACTGCAGCAAGATCACACATGGGTAGCCCAGGAATATTGTCCCAGAAAGGAGGAGAGGAGGGTCAGCGGAACTTACTGCCTCCCTGCCCTTGGAGAAAGGCTTTGAGGTCACTAATAGAAGGGAATCCAGCCTTCTGCGAGCTCTTCTCTCCCACTGTCCGTATGTCTAACCGTGAGCTACATTGTTTTTCTCTCTTGTATCCTCTGGTACAGAGCTCAGGAAGCCAGGAAGGCTATGCTAAATTGAACAGTGTCTCTGAAACTTCCCATATCCCAAGAGCCTCAGCTGTGATCTGATTTATAAGTTGAGTCTCAGTAAACATCTTACAGACACGTCTAACCTTGAGTTATGACGAGGCTTCCAGAACTGTACAAGGATCTATTTCGACTCACACATGTTCAACCTTTAGCCCACAGGCTGACTACATTTGGGTATGGCCAAGGAAAACAATGATTATGGTTTGTCACAAAATTTTAAACTTACTTAAATCATGGGTGTATTTATTTATTTGTTTGAATGCTTCGTGACTCCAGTGAGCTGTTCTCTAGTGTAACCTTTGTAGATGACAGCATCATATCTTGATGTCAGAAGTTTGGGCATGTGTGTAAGCTATCAGACATGGCCATTCCTTATGTCAGCCCTAGGCAACTGATGGATGAGATGTGTATGGTTTCCTGTGTGTTTGGCAGCAGTGAGTGCTTGGTTAGCATCGTAGACATGGCCCCAAACACGGAGCTTTGTTATGTCAAGCCTGTCTCCTCCAGGACAGTGATGGATGAAAACTCTGGTACCCTTCCACATTCTGCTTCTGGCAGCTCATCTCTGTGACCTCTCCTCATAGCCTAGCTGGCTGACAACTGTCCTTGACCAGGGACTTGAGTTCTATGGGTCTAGATAGTGAGTGACGAGAAAGAAACAGTTTGTACAGGGACAGGACATAGCCTTCTGTCTCCCACATATCCAATACAGAAATGACACCAGTGGTGCATGGCTGTCCCTTCCGCCGTTTCCTTCCCCAGAAACATAGTCTAGGCCTGCAGCACTCGACTTCTATTATTTTCTGTAGAGACAGGTGCAGGCCCAGGCTCTGCTCTCACTTCTGACATTTGTATTTCTACTGCTTGGGTTCTTTATCTGCTGTGCTTCTGTTTGCCAAGTTGTAAAAGAAGATGGAGAAGAGCTATGCGGACTTCACAGAGTTGTTGGGATGAAATCAACAAGCATGTGGGATGTTCAGAAGAATGTCTGTCATACAATAACTGCTTGGGGAAATGTTTGCTTTATCCCAGAAAATCCTGAGACAGACCAGGATGAGCCGGTGAAGCTCTGTGAGTTCCTGGATGTCTTTAGCAATCAAGGTTGAAAGGTAGTCATCTCCCTACAAGATTGGGTCTTTCAACATTCTATTTTGGATGGAAAAGGACCCTCAAGGACTGACACCTCCCTAAGGGGCTGCTAGCCATTTATGGTCGCTGGGGAAGTGAAAATCATATTCTTCAGGGATGTAGCACTGGTAAGTTGCCTATGTTCTGGTAAATAATATGCTACTAATGCTCACACTAGCATCCCTTATGGTGATATTTTGTTACCCAATATATTGTGCACCCTAATAAACTTATCTGGGATCAGAGAACAGAACACTCACTAGATACAGAGGCCAGAAAATGGTGGCACACACTCCTTTAATCCTAGCATTCCAAAGGCAGAGATCTGTCTGGATCTCTGTGAGTTCAAGGCCACACTGGAAACAGCTAGGCATGGTGACTCATGCCTTTAATCCCAGGAAGTGATGGCAGGAAGCAGAAAGGTATATAAGGCATGAAAACCAGGAACTAGGCAGGCTAAGCTTTTAGGCTTTGGAGCAGCAGTTCAGCTGAGATTCATTTGGATGAGGACTCAGAGGCTTTCACTTTGAGGAAACAGGATCAGCTGAGGAATTGGTGAGGTGAGGAAGCTGTGGCTTGTTCTGTTTCTCTGATCATTCAGCATTTAACCTAATACCTGGCCCTGGGTTTGATTTATTAAGATCATGCTACATAAGATGCTACAATTCCTAATTTATCTCAGTCTGCCTACCTCCAAAGGAAAAACACCATGGAAGTAAGAAGGGCATTAATAAGGTAGAAGGGGGTCACCGTGAACTGGGAGAATGCAAGGTAATGGGGGGTGGTGAATGTCATCACAATACATTGTGTACATGTGTGAAATTGTGAAGGAAGGAGAGGAGGGGACTGTCTCCTTGTCGACAAGGGTAGGTCACACTTGGTGGCAGCAGGAAGAGACTTCTGACAGGAGATAGACAAGTGTTTGGCAGAGAGCAACAGTCAACACACCTGGGTTACACATGACCCAGTTTCTTGGTCTGCTCTGCTCCAAGCTCTTCCTTCTGGCCAAACACTTCAGTCAGAGCCCAGGTGCCTCCTATAAGCAGGTCCAGTGTGAACTGGCTCCAAATGGAATGAGCTGGCCTGGATGTCGGGACGGACAAGCACTCCAATCCAACCACACATAGCTTGAGCAGAGAAGTCAATCGGAGGTCCAGACCATCACATGCCTGTAAGTTTTGGACCCTTCAGGCAACACTTCTGCCCTGACCCAGTGAACACTCATCATTAGTATTAGGGATGGCTGTCCTCACTGCAGCCTGTGTGTGGCCCTGGGAGCCCACAAGTGGAGAGCTGGGAACCCCCATTCTAGTCGAAGAAGCTAGCTTACAAACTGCGCCTTGAAGGTCTTGACTCCACCCATCCAAGTCGGGAAAAACAGGATGCTAGCCGACTGGCCCAGCTTTCAAGGTTCACCCCTTTCAAGGCTCTCAGCATGGAGCTGGCTGAACCTGGGCTGTGCGGCTGGACTGTGGGGCCGGTCTCAGCTGTGCCTGTCCAGGTGTGTCTTCCTGCTGGCCCGTCCTGGAGGTACAGCCGGAGAAGTCACACTGAAGACCACAGGGTGTACAGGGGACCTGGGACTCAAGAAGAAGGATTGTGAACATGGCAAAAACAGAGAAACAAACAACAAATCCCCACAGAAGCTTTAGTTAAATCCCGCTAGAAGGGAATGCGCAGGCAGGAGAGTTGCCCAGTCTCCCTGCACCTTGGCTTCTTATGCATGACTTGGAGGCAACACCTACCGCCTTATGGTGACTGAGCTAAGCAGCTTCACTCCCATGGCACTGGGGGCCTCTTGCTCCCTTCTCAAGTGATAGTTTCACCTCACAGCGACATGGACATTGAATGCAGCCCTCCTTTCTTGAATAAGGCTGTGAAAAGAAGAGAAACAGAAATATGGAACCCCAAAGGAAGGTTGTAGCTCCAGGCCACCCTGAGAAGTCCCAGCTCTGTCCCATTGAGGTGTTCCCTCATTCATGTGCTCATGCCTCAGAAACATGGCCTGGGGAGTAGAGATCATACTACTGATTTCTACACAGCTTCTATGGTTATTTGATGAGATTGCACAGGTGCTAGGCACATAGTCGTTGGTCTAAAATAGCCAGCAAGAGTGATGGTGATGGGTTAGCGATCTACCTCAAAGGATAGAGTGCTTCCCTACCATGTACAGGCCCTGGGCTTGATAGCCAACATTGCATAAACCCAGCCTGGTGACACACACTTGTCATCTCAGTACTAAGGAGGTGCAGGCAGGAGGATCAGCGTTTGGAGCCAGCCTTAGGTAGGCTTCTTTGTTCCCTATCTTAAAAAAAAAAAGGAAAAGAAAGAGGGATGGTGATAAAACATGGGCCTTTTCTCCAGACCAGCAAGTCCTCGACTGTTGACTCTAAATCTAACCTAGAATACAGAAGAGAATACAGAAATAACAGAAGAGCGGGTCCTTCTGGCCGCTAGAGCCCTACTACATACTCAGAAAAGTCTGAGCTGGAAGCCTCATCTGTAGGGTGAATCTAGAGCCGTCTGTATGTCTACAGCAGACGTGAGGAGCCACAGCTGAGCTCGCTGGAGCCAGCCAGTTTACACTTGTGTATCCTCAGAAAGTCTCTAGTTCCCTGGGCAGTGTGTGTGTGTGTGTGTGTGTGTGTGTGTGTGTGTGTGTGTGTGTGTGTGTCTCGGGGGGAGGACTCTAAACCCAGCAGGACACACATCTTCTGGACATGTGGCTTGGGGCTTGATCTGCAGGCTCTTTTGTCCTAGAAGCCAGCTTACCGAGTAAGAGCAGGGCAGCAAAGCCCCCCAGGACCAGGCAGAGCTCTGTGTTCCCAGCACACACTCTCACAGCGAGAGTCTCGGCCCCTGCATGTGTTTGTTATGTTGGGATCCCTGGGGCTGGGCTGAGATGGGCGAACAGCGTTTTCTTTTGTGGTTCTTTGTTGGACTGTCAGGCGCATTAATAATATCTATAGTGTCTTAAATGTGTCAGGCGCTTCCACTGCTCTCTTTCTCTCTTCTGGAACTAACCTCCCTCCCTTCAGAGCTTCTGAAAGGATTTCAACGTCATCCCAACAGCTGGAGGAGCTGCCTGCCACCTAAAGCTTACTTCATGTGAAAATCACCCCTGAAGCCCTTGGAATGTCATCCGCAGAAAGTCCCTTCAAAGTTGTGAAGGTGACAGCCAGCAAATCTGGGTTCTTTCCCCCTCTGTGCCATCATCATCCTGTGGCTACTGTACCTGAGCTGAGAAACCACAGCCTGTGCTTCTACGTGGAGGAAGCTTACTGTTCACCTGAATGCTAGGACAGGCTTCTCTCCACTGAAGCCCCGAGGTGAGTCCCATCTCTTTCTCCACCTCTGGGTCTGAGATGGCTCCTTGAACAGCATTAAAGCAACAGAAACTATCTCAAGCCGAAGCTCCATGAGAGTAGCTTTGCATAAGTCATGGTGCAGGGAAAAGGGAGATGTCTTAAACATACTGGAGCATGGAGCTAGAGGAAGGAATCTTAACTGTATTAAATCATTGGTTAGCTGGTTTTTGCCTTTCCCAGAGAGAGATACCAGAAAGACGAGGAATGATAATTGTCACCCAATACCAGATCAAACACCCAGGTACTTGGATGGTTAATATTCGTTATCAACTTGGTTAAATTAAGAATCACCATGGAAACACACCTCTGGGTGTGTCTATGCTGGTGTTCTCACAAACAATAACAGAAGATGGGGACCTTCCCTGAAAGTGGGCAGTATCATCAATGGACTGGGGTCTGAGACTACATGAAAAGGAGAAAGTGAGCTGAGCATCTCTCTCTCTGCTTCCTGACTACAGATGCAATGTGACCAGCTGCATCATGCTCATGTTGCCAAGACTTTCCTGTGAAGACTGACTGTACCCTTGAACTGTGAACTGTGATGACCCCTTCCCTCTTTAAGGTGCCTTTGCTAGTTCTTAGTCATAGCAACGAGAAAAGTAACCAATAGAGGAGCAATAAGAATACAGAGTCTCTAAGTTTGCCAACAGCCCTTGGCCTTCATGGTTAGATTGTTTGCAGTCTCTTACCCTGTTCCCTGGAGTCCAGAGCTACAGGCTAAGAGGATCCTGCTCTTCTCTAGGTCTCTGTCTTCACCTGGTCTCCTAGGACTCTTCAGGGACAAAAATCAAGGCAATGCACTTGTCAATTTGCCACGCCCCTTTAACAAAGCAACCCTGAGGGGACAGGAGGATTAGCTGACAACCTCTGAGGCTGTTCCCCCTCTCTCAAGGCACACCAGGCAGATGTAGGCTTCTCTGCACGACCGTCTGACTCGGAAAATGTGTTTAACATATCAGCATTTGTGCTGTATGACTTGTATCTGAAGCTACTTGGGTCCCATGTCAGGCTTTGAGGTCTCCGTGCTTAATTTTCTACACTTGATAACTACCTGGTTGAGTAAAGTATGACAAAATTCAACAAAATCAAATGCGTAAGGAAGCATATCATTAATCAGTCTACCGCAGACTGGCTTTCTGCAGATTTTTCTATCTAACTGGATTCTGACTTAAATGATTTGTAGTAATGCTCTCCTTTTTCTTTCCTAAGACTGTATTTATGAGATATAAAGCAGAACGATGAAAAGTGAAAAATGTGAACTCTTCTCTAGACCCTCCTCCAGCTGTGTATTTAGAGACGTCCAGGGAAGCTGATGTTTTCATTTTCCTTCCAAATGATTGCTGTCGCAAACAGTCCGCACAGTGTCACCCCGGGTGTGATTTTCATTTAGTTCACAGTCACAAATGAAACAGTTTTTTTTTGCATTCCTTGGCTCTCAAAACATAAATAAAGCCATTAATAGCTTTATAAATAATATAACTTAATTGCTTTTGGTATCGTATGCATTTTAAAGAGCAGCTGCCTCTGCGCAAGAGTTAGGACTGGTCAGTTGCAGTTTCCTCAGAATTGTCCTGTGCGCTGAAAATCTCAGAAGCTGTTAGTGGATAGACAGAGACAAATCAGCTGCCAACAGATAGGTGGATAATAGATACAGACATGACCTTTCCTAGACACAGAACTCAGGCTTTCTGTAATGGTTACTTTCCTCGCCACTACGACCAAATACCTGACTGAAACAAGTTTAGGAAGGGAGGGTGTGTTTTGGCTCACAGTTTGAGGGTTTGGTCCACTGTGGCAGGGGAAGCGTGGCAGTGGTGTACAGGGTCGCTGGCCACACTGCACCTGCAGTCAGGAAGCACAGAGGGATGAACGTCAATGCGTGCTTCATTTTCTCTTTTTCTCTCAGTCTGGGTTCCTAGTCCATGGAATGGTGTCATCCACATATCAGGGTGGCTCTCCGTTCACTCTTACACCTCTCTGAAAACACCTTCTCAGACTCACCTTGTGCTGTGTCTCCCAGGTGATTCAAAATCTAGTTAAGTTGACAGGGGAAATTAACTCTCCATCCACCCCCATTCACTCTTGACACTGACTAAGCTGTATCTTCTGTTTACGGGGAATGTGACTGTACATTTCACTGTCTCATTTTAGAAGACTGCTCAACCCAGGCAAACTGCATGCTTCTTCCTCTCAGTAGCCTTCTTAAAGATCCAACAACTTGGCAATATACATGGAGCAATTAGAGTCTGAGGTCTCTTTGATTCCTCACCTTGCCATCCCCACCAGCTCATGGCTGTTGGGTAGGATCCTTACTCATTGTTACCAAGTTTCTCTGCTGAAAGATTAACCTTAATTAAATTTCTGGTTATCAAAAAATTCAGATCTTGTTTTTTTTCCTCTAGACATGAAGCTTTGCAGGATGATGTCTCCTCCTACTGTGGCAAAAGGTCAACTCAACATTGTCTTATCAACGGTTTGCATTGGCCCTTGTCTAGGAACCTGTCCATAACAGACATTATACCTTCAGACATTAGTAAGACCCCACTGAACAGAGTATGGAGCAAGCACATGATCCTCCAAGTTGCTGTAGAGGTCTACCTCTCAATAGGTTCAAAGACCCTCTGGCCTTGCCATCTGTGGCTTTTCAGCCCTGTATTTTCAGCCTGTCTTCAGACACAGTGATGTTATAGATACACTTACCTCATAGGAGGGGTTTTTGGCATCCCATTACCCTGTCCTACCCCCTGCCACATGCCCAAGACCCCAGAACCAGCATCAAGTGCTAATGACCCACTCCATACTCAGAGAGAGCTAATCAGTTTGCCCTAGTTGTCCCCAGCTGGACACAGAAGCCACATGGAGCTGTCACACTGTGTGCTGAACACTGTCACACTGTGTGCTGAACACACGTTTCTCTCACTTTGAAACACTTGGATCTGGACCTGTGTGTGTTCAGTGTCTGTGTCCTGTGTGGTGGACACCGAGAAGGCCATGGAATAGGTGACAGGAAATACAAAAAGAGGAAGGAAACAGAGAAACAAATGAGTAGCAAACCAGGATAAGAGGAAAGAAGAGCATATGATGGAAATTCGTGTTTCCCGACATCCATTGACTCAAAATGTAACTGCTAGTTAAGTGTGTTTACCCATGAAAGCAAACCCCAGATGTGCTCACTGGACACCACCCTCCACTTCCTTCTTCAAGGAAAGCAGATTTAAAGTATGGAGGTGGTGAAGTGAAATGATTCCAATCACTGTGGCAATGGTGGTGGCACAGGCATTTTAAACAACCAGCCTTGGCACGGAGATAAAGGAACCAGTGACGGAGCAGGGAATAATCGATGGTAGCTACATCACTGAAAGCCCGCGCTAACAAGGGTGACACTCATGAAAGCTGGAACTGTAGGGCTCCCTGAACGACTTGCAGACACTTGGCAGGTCAGAGTGTCTCTTCTAGGCAGCTCAGCTAGTCTGGGCCAGTTCCAAGCAGATTGCTTGGTTTCTGTTTCTTCAGCAGTCTTATATAAACTTCTTTACTTCTTATATAAACATCGGGAGAAGGGAGTAGAGCCGATCTCTGGGAAGGTGGAGATACCTGTATTGGGAACCTTATAGAGTCTTTCTGCTCTTTTATCCATGCCTATTCACCAGCATTTCCCTATCTACTTGGGTACTGATGATACTCCATTTTTTTTTTATCCTATCTAATGTGTTACCCTTATGAAGTCTTGGTCACAAAGACTGACATCCATTTGCTTAGATGGCAAAACTCTCATAATTCTATAGATTAAAAGGTCCATCAGCCTGTTTTGACTCATTGAAACTGTGGAATCAATCACTCACTGCCAGCTGGGGGACAACTTTGCTTACCCAGGTCCTAGAATATGTCAGATCTTTGTCAGGGTCAGTTGCTGACAGCTGTGGGATAGGATGGCCATTCTGGGCACATTCTTTCTCCCCAGGGTCTAGAATCTCCAAATGCCCTGAAAAATTGCAGCTGTGTATTTTTAAAATCGCAGGCTGTTCCTGAGAAACAAGCATGTCTTTGGGTTGATGTATTAGAAAGACACACATTTATGCAGTGCTGGGAATGGAACCCAGAGCTTCAGGCATGCTAGGTAAGCTCTCCACCAACTGAGTCACATCCTCAGCTCAAGCCCAGGGTTTGTTTTCTTTTGTTTTTGTTTTTAACATAGCAGAAGCAAGGGTTTTTTTCTTTTGTCAGCTCAAGGAATCTAGAGATACAGCAAGGACATGATAATAACCAAGGAGCATGGGTATTGCCTGTAGCTGTGCACAAAGATGTGAACAAAACAGAGCTCTGCCCCTGGCTGCAGTCAAGGGTGTAGTTCCTTGAGTCATGCATTTGCCAGGGTTCTTCCAGTGCGGTCAGAGGACCGACGACAGGGAACCATTCTCTTGTAAGAAATTCCAGGCTCAGAATTCAGTCTAGGGGACAGCAGCTGTTAAGGCAGAAGGCATGAGTTCCTTTTCAGTAGCCGGGGGAGGCAGACCTATGTCTCGTCCACATTACTCCATGAGTCCCATAAGCATCCACAACGCGATAAAGGGAATGTTCAATTTCACCATAATTGTAAGTTCCCAGGACTGCTGTGAGGGAAGTGTCCACCAGTTTCCCCAGCATTTCTGGGGGGTCTCCGTGCTGCACCCCACCCTGCAGTCTGCTCTGTATGCAGCGTGTGGAAAACTCGACAGGGAGGGTGAGGGGAACACGAGTCTGGCTGGCGGTCAGAGCAGCAGGGACAGATGCAGATGCCGCTATTTACACCATTTTCACGTTTGGAAGAACAAAGAGCAGGAGGCTGCCAACAAATCTCAGGAACCAAGCAGTTGCCCTGCACAGCAGCTCAGCCAATCGGAGGAGTGAAGCAGACAGGGTACCACTTTGCAGACTGGAGCATCTCTATTCTGATGGAGTGCTCTGCCAGAGCCTCTGCAGCAGCTCTAAGGAGGAAAGACATCAGGATTCCCACTTGTCACTGCTGCAGAGCCTCTTTGGGGGACAGTTGCTGAGAGCCCCATCTCCTTACTCAGTCCTGGCGAGACGGCAGGAACAGATCGATGACTGGAGTCCTCACAGCCACATTTGAATTGTAGATGCACGGAGATGAGAGGGGTCACCCTTTGGTCACGCACAGACCACTCCTGTGGTCTGAGCTACATATTGTTCCCAGCGAGGCCCAAGGCACGGTGTAAAGACAAAGGTTATTTATTTGGGGACCAGATTATCGCTAATTAATTCTTGGGCTAAGTCTACGAAAGCCTGTGTAAGAGGCTGGTAGGAGGGACGGGGATAACGATCACGCATAATCAGCGACATTATTTTAAGGACACGTGTTATATTTACCCAAATGTTAGCACATCCTAGGAGAATGGTATATCATCAGGAAGCCCAGCAATGGCTGGTCTGGTTTTGAAACAATCTTCAAAGTGGAGCCATCTTAGCTGGACTGGGAAGATGAACGGCGCTCAGGGGAATTTTATTGGTTACTACTCACCAGTCATATCACTCGGCAGAATCCGTTTGTTTTCCCTGTTAGGAGATCTGTTGAAAGCATTACAATAAAAGTTATTTAAGTCACATAGTCTTTAATCTTCCAGCAAAATATTGTGCCCATGCCAGCCATGAATCATATTGTATTGTTACGCCTTTTTATAGTCTGATAATCTGTATTGTGTGTTTATAACCCTTGTATGCTGTATTTTATGGGAGGAAAATTCCTGCAACCAGCAATCTGCAGCCCATGAATTCACCACCTTAACTTCCTTCGCTGATGGGGAGCCCTGGAACAAAGGTTCCAGTGCATAGAGCTGTGGGTACTTAGTGCAGGCCTGGTAAAGGCTCTCACATTTTTTTTCTCTATTCTAACATGATAGCTACCAGTAGGGGATTTATTCCCTGCTCTAAACTCTTGGATAGGGAGCGGTGGGTAAACCAGACATAAACCCGCGTTTGGTGGATGACTGGCTGGCTGGTTGGTTTTGAGAGGAGGTCTAGGCATGTAGCCTATGCAAGCCTCCAACCTTTGATCCTCCTACCTCTTAATCCCTGAGCTGAGATTCCACACATACGCTACGCTATCCAGCTAACCAAGTTTTGATAGAAAGCTTGAGGAATGTGTCCTTGGACTTGTCTGGAGGAGAGCCAGTCTAACTGAAGCTGAGCTGGAGACTCACAGAAAAGCCACCGGTCTGAGATGCAGTGCCCATCTCTTCCCAGCTGTGGTAGTGAGCTTTCCCGACTGTTCTGAGGGTCCTATGAGATCCTGGTTCTTTAGGCTGTATTCAGCCTCTGATTTGGACAGTACTTCCAGGTGACTGTGATAGAGTGATGTAGTTTTCTTCTCCTTCCTCTGTGGCTTCATCCCCGAGGGCAGTGGGGTGCTCCTCCAGACTTGTGCATGCTAAGTAGTGAGACCCACTCAGCAGTGCTCTGGGAAGACGGTGACTGACACGAGGAGTGGCTCCAGGTCTCCTGTCTGCACAAGCCAGGTCACAAGTCTGTTGGGGGAGCTCTCTTCCTTCGCATCTTTTCATTTCTGTGGAGCTTCTGGTGAACCAAGCTCCTTTGGCTCCTCCCTTTCCCTGTCAAATGGGGACCAATGTGATCCTCTTTTGCAGCTGTTTTCTGCTTCCTGGAGATCCCCATCAAGCATCCTCTTGCACAACATGCATGTTGATAATTAGCTGTTTAGGGACATGGACTGCCCCAGTGACCACCACATTCTCTCCCACATACCTGTAGCTGCCTGGGAACTACCCATTTCTGCATTGGTCAAATACTTCTGCATCACAGGAACTCTACAAAACATGGGGTGTGTCACCATCTAAAGACTCATGATCTAGTAACTCACACAACTATGCTTAAGAGCATGTCAAGTGTGGTCAATTTGGGGGAAATCAAGCCTCGCAAGGGAAACTTTGACTACAACCGAAAGACCTCAAAACTAAAGGACTGAACAAAGATGACCTGAGACCACACTCTGCAAGAATCTTTACAGAGCGTTGTGACTGCTGAATGGGAGCTCAGAGATGTTGTCATGAACTGAGCTCACTTCTCCTTCCACTCAGCATCCTCTTCCTTTATCTTGGTTCCTAGGGTTTAGTCATGGCTTTAGCATCCTGTCTCCCTGTGGCATCATTGCAAAGGGTAAGGGGAGACACATTGTCATTTATTTTCTAACTAAAAACAACAAGTATATCTCCAGGAGCATGCCACAGACCTGTCTCCAGGGACCCAGGGTAAGGGCTACAGTAGATGCCCCTTTGAAATGGCCATGAAGGATTGATGTGCTTGTGGCTATGACATCCCTGAGACCCCTCATATGGGAAGAGTCACACACCAAATGTCCAAGGGATTCGGTCATACACCCTACAGGCATGTGAGTGTGAGTGTGCTTATGCGTGTTGTAGAAGGGACTTGAGAAGATAAGACTTATAAAGAAACAAGGAGGTTGGTTTGGGGCCTTATGTGTGCAGCTATATTCGTAGCTGTTAGCGGTGTGAGTGTGTGGCCACTGGGGATCAAGGCAAAGGGGACCAGTGGGCACTCTTGGTACTGGATGCACACAGTGTGGCCGTTTCTCCTTCTGTCACCTTAGTTTTCCTCTTGGACCAGCTCTGAACAGAGTCCGTGCTACAGGCTTGAACTGAGGGAAACACCTAGACTTTGGTGCTTGTTCACTTTTAAGCTATTTTCTCCATTCTTGAGAATTTCATAATTCCATACTTACATACACAGAATGAAATACTATATACACACCCCTCATTGTTCCCAGCAGGCTACCCCCATATGTGACCCTCCCCCATTCCCCCACAACTTCATATCTTCTTTTCTGATAACCCACAGTGTTACCCGCCCCCCGTGGCTGTGATAAATATCATGTCTAAAACCAAGTTACATAAGGAAGAGTTTACTTTGGCTTACAGTTCTGAAGGGAAAGTTCATCTTGTCAGGGAAAGCAGGTGGCTGGAGTGGGAAACCGAGGGATCACATCTCAACCACACACAGGAAGCACAGAACAAACTGAAAGCAGGACAAGGCTACAAACTTCCAGTGACCACATCTAGTGATGTGCTGCCTCCACCAAAGACCCACATCATGAATGTTCCGTGACCCTCCTCAAACAGAGCCACTGGCTGGGGACCAATCAAATTCATGAGCCTGTGGGGGAACATTCGTCATTCAATGACCACATACACTAAATCAATTTGGTACTTTTCTTGATTTAGATTGAAGTACATATGCTTTCTCTTTTACCCAATATCCTAACTCTCCCACCAACTTCTACTGATTATACCTGAATGAGTGGCATTTCCTTGATTTAATATTCTTTGAAAATCACATTATTATTTTCATAAAATGATAATCTGCAACTGTAAAACTTTCAAATGATGAAATGTAAAAAGTGAAATAAGTTTTAAAGTATCCTAAGTGAAACCAGCTACTCTCACTCAACGTTTTGGAAGAATTTGTGAGAAGCATTTCTTGTAGGCAGAGTTCTCCCATCTCAGCAGCTGCTTCCCAAATAACCACAAGAGTGTCTTATTATTAATTATAAATGCTCGGTTGATAGCTCAGGCATGTTACTAGCTAAATCTTACATTTTAAATTAGCCCATATTTCTTCTCTACCCTCTGTCATGTGGCTCATAGCTTGTTGCCTCATTTTCTACACATCCTGCTTCCTCTGGGTCTGCTAGCACCTCCTCAGACTCCACCCCTCTTTCTTCTCAGTCCTTAGTTTGGTTGTCCCACCTATACTTCCTTCCTGGGTACCAGTCAATCAGGTTTTTTTTTTTTTACTAACAATGAGAGCAACACATTTTCACAGTGTACAAGATTAAGACTAGACAGTTACAGTTACAGAGCTCCCGAATCTTGGCAGAAGGTATATCAGGTATAAAACTTTGGACTCTTCAGGAGAGGACAGTTAGTGGAGTAATCTCTATAAATTTGCCAATTACTTATGGACTGGACATTGAGAATGTATTTCTTACTTGATAATTGTTCTTGTTTGTAGTTTCATTTTTGTTAAGGTTATTACCTTGCCTCTCTATTTGGACAGTACTTGATAATAGTTCTTACTATCTATAATTTTACTATGTTAGAGTTAGAACATTTCCTTCTTAATTAGTAAAAAGGGGGGAATATTATGGGATTTCTGTCACTGGTCCACCATCCAATTGTAAAGACTGTTTTAATCTGAGAGGCTGGGATTACATTATCGATGGATGGGACAAGGGGGAAGAGGTGGATCAGAAAGGAGCAAGGGCCCTTTCAAGACAGGAAGTGAGTGGTGGAGGCAGAGTGTTTTCACAGTAGCCAGGATCTATCTCAGGTTTTCCTTTTCCTTTAATATTTGTACATGGGATTTGTTTATTAATAAACAGTTAAAGAATCATTATCAATCTCTATCATGTGTATGTCTGTAAATGGAGATTTACTCATTCAATGAGCAAATATTTGGTGATCACCCACTGAGTGCTAAGTGCAAGGTCATGGTACTATAATGCTGAATAAAACCAGCCAGCCTAAGTGGCTTGCAAGGTTGTTGTGTTCTAGAAGAGCGTAAATCAATACAAGTCTAAACCACGGCAATCATTACACACTAGATGAAGATCTATGAAGGAAGGAAAGACTTCCCCAGGGCAGTGAGAACTGAAAACATCTAACCCAGACTCAAAGTCTGAAGGATGACTGGAAGTTAACTGACTTGGGGAGACTCAAGCTTTTAAGGATAAAGAGAAATGCACACAGAGCATAGAGCAGGGAGGTTGCCAAGGGAGGCTGGAGAAAGGTCTGCGAGGACAGTGGACACTGATTGACAGGAAAATAAGTATTTGATGATGTTGGGAAATTCAACTGATGTTAGAGCAAGCAGAAACTTACAGTATTGTGACCTTCAATCTTAGAGCAATAGAAAACTGTGGAAATATTTAGGTAGGGGGGAGAAAAAAATGATAGCCAATGGATAGGAGTCGGGAGGTATAAGGCAGGAGTAGACCATAGCCACTTAGGAGGCAGAGCTAGTAGAGACTTGGAGAAGACATAAAACAGATAGTATGTGTGCAACACAAACTCCTGGGTTGGATACTGGCAAGGAATGAATATGTGGAGTGGACTCAAACACCAGAAGGAATTTCTCTTTCTATGGAAATGCCACAAACACCTGGACTCTGGGAACAGGTTTTTAGCTCCAAGAACTGGTTGTTGCTAAACTCAGACATTTGAAAATCATTAAGAACATCTTAAGTTCTGGCTTGGGCTGCACATTGAGATGCAACCCTTCTACACAGAGATGGTGTTTAGTGCCAATTAGAAAAAAAGGGGAGAAATGCATGGGAATAGATTGAGATGGAGATCCTAGGAGGGTCCCAGTAGGAGATACTGAAAATGTGTGGTAGATATTCTGAGCATTGCTGGAGGCCAGAGATGAACACTCCTTTGCATTTAGTAGTGATGTAGCTGGGGCCATATGCTTGCTGGAACTGTGCCATGAGGTCCAGGAGCTGAAATTAGATTGGTATTTGCTGAAGAATGGATGGTGCAATGGGATTGCTTTCTCCTTGCCCCTTCCTTCCCGCTTATCCTCTGCACAGTTCTAAATTGTAGAACAGGTCATGTCAGCCTTTTCCTCCATACCCTGTATTGATATCTGTCCCTAAGGGGGGAAAAACAAGGTCCTTTTCTGGCTTACTAAGCTTATAAGAACTGAACACTGAAACCTGAGACCTTCATCACCCCCCTTCCCATGTTCTTCCAGAATCCACCGTCCCAGCCTCCTGGTTCTCTGTTCTTTGTTGGTAATGTTGGAGATGCTTCTACTCAGGGACTTGCCCTGTGCTTCCGCTGCCCAAGTGCCATTTCCCAGGGAACCGAGCACATGCCACTCCTGCTTCAGGCTCGTCCCAGTTCTCAACGACCCAGTAAGATCTCCTTGGCCACCATCCCTAGCCACAGCCTCCACCTTCTTGGACTGCCAGTTTGCCTTGCTGTTTGCTGAAGGGAGAACCACTTTCTATTTGTGTGTGTGTGTGTGTGTGTGTGTGTGTTTACATGTATGTGTATGTATATATTTATATAGAGAGAATCACCTGCTTATTCTGACCATTTGTTTAGGGTTTATCTTTCTAACTAAAATATAAGCTCCACGAGGGCAAGAATCGTGTGGGGGACTGCCTCAAGCTTGGTGTGCACACAGGAAATAATGAAGTTAGTCACCAGTTGATGGTTCTCAGATGTTGAGACGAGAATGTTCATCTTAGCCATGATCATTTAAAGCCATAAGTTCATGCAACTTGTCTAAAGACATTTGAGGGAAAAAAATAAATATAAAATGTTTTTAACTAAAAAGATTAAACTTGGAGTTAGTAGTTGCACAAAGAGACAAAAACGTTGCACCATGGGTTATGACAATGAAACCATTGGAGAGAGCTTGACCATCGGGAGACTGTTTGAATTGCTGTTTAGGGACACAAGGAAATGTTAGCTACTCACTAAAAAGCACAGTGCCTTGAATAAAGTTAAAGTATTAAGAAGAAGATTGTGGGCATGCTCGCATAGTCATACCTACAATATAGTGTGTGGCATCACACAGTCCATATGTGTCATGCTATGAAAGTACATGTGTTGCAGAATATTTGTTTACACTGTGAAGATGTGTCTTTGTCAAGGTGCCTTCTGATTAGTTTAATAAAGAACTCAATGGCCAATAGCTACACAGGAAGAGGTTAGGCAGATCTTCCAGGGACAGAGAGGGCCCTAGGAAGAGGAAAAGCAGAGCCACCAATGAGACATTGAGGGAGTCAGGCATACAAAATGAAAGAAAAGTAAAAAGCCAGTAGGCAGAACGTAGATTAATAGAAACAGGTTAATTTAAGTTATAAGAGCTAGTGGAACAAGCCGAAGCTAAGGCTGAGCTTTCAAAATTAGTCATAAGTCTCCATGTCATTATTTGTGAGCTGGAAGTCCTGAAGAAAAAGTAAAACTATGCATGGCACACAACATGGGGCTGGAATATCCAAACATAGGGTCTGAGAAAGCTTTAGGAAGTTCCAGACAAGGAGCCTGGTGTGGCTTCCTTGTCCTGCAGTTTCTCAGGCAGGCAGGTGCTCTGCTGTATACAGAAGGGCAGCCACAGAAGCATGGCCACTGGCTGCTGCCTGTGGGCTAGAGCCAGCCACCAGTGCCATGTGTTAAGCTGAGCCGCACTGTGGCTAACAGGGAAGGTAAAGATTTGTGTACCATCAGAGAACGCTGCAGATGCTCAGTAAAGCAGGGTCCGAACTCAAAAGGACCTCTAAAAGGTACAGTATGTTTAAAAATGTGCTTAGATGCTAAATAAAGAAAAGAGATATAGTCATAGAAAAAATGAAGTTTGAAAATAATACAGTCTTTAAAGAAAGAATAAAGTAATATAAAAAGAAAAAGCCACATAAAAATGGGAAATACACAGGGTATCTGGATATTGTGTGGTTTTTTGCCTTAAAAATTTTAAAATGCCAATGTGCAAAAAGTCCACAAACTTATAAAGTTAACAGATGCCCTTTACCTGCTCAAACTAAAACAAAAGATCATCTTTAACTGACTTGTGCACACTGCACATTCCATACTTGTGTTAGTGCAGATATACATATTATCTTTAAAAGTGTTTTCAGAAAAAAGGACCAGACACCAATAAGGACAAGAAGCCCGGATGATTCAGTCTCTCAGAATGCCTCTGTTGCAGTTTCCTCAAAATTCTGCTTACAGAACAACTTCAAAGCTACTAGCTGAGATGATTCAGCCTCACAGACTTCTCTGTCTAGGACTTCAGATAAGTTCTACATTTTCCCATCACACAGAAACTAAACAAAAATAATAGAGCTTACTCTCCCAGGACTTGACCATTATCCCATTTTTTTTTCCTCAGGGTTCCATAAAGATGCTGTTACCCCCAGACATAAGGAAGCAGTCTAAAGAACATGATGCCCAGTTTCCCAAGAGTTAGGGTGGGTTGTTTTTGGTCATTCAATGGATTATGCATGTTTATCATTGTTTACAGGGGTTGGTTACAAATTGTTACTGTTATTGATCAAGGTCAGGAAAAAAGCTGAACAAAGGAGATTAGATTCAGGGGGAAAAGGGGGAATATAGTATAGAAATGATGGGATAAAAGTGTGGATTGTTACATCTAATTCTGAACAACCACTGGTCTCGAATATTTTACATTGGTATGGATTTTTGTATACTGAAACAGATTTAAGGTTACTTTTGTTATACTGTATATGTGTTTCTACTCTTGTTTAAGGTATTATATTTACATAGCTCATTTAAAAATATAACGTAGAGAAACCCTGTCTCGAAAAAACCAAAAAAAATATATATATATATATAACGTAAAGTTTTAGTCCTTGAAAGCTATTTAGGATAACAAAGACAGACAGGTTAGTAGTTAGTCATCTATAATAATCAAACTTATAGTCATGTTTATGTTTTCAAGGTAAAAACAGATAAATTTTAGAGAGATGGTCTTTAATCACTATAAAGGCTTACAAATTACGGCATTAAAATATTTTAGTAATATAAGGCTTTTCATGACAGTGAGACACATTTGCTCTTGGCAGCACCAATTTACTTCAAAAAAAGAATGATGGGCATCAAAGAACCTCTATGTGAAGTTTTTTTTTTAAGTGTGGCAAAGCTAGCCATTTGGGCAAGAAGCTGCCCCTGCATTGAGTGCTGAAAGTATGCTGTTCACACTGGACAAGCAGGACACAAAAGAAAGAGAATGCTAAACTTTGCCAAAAAAGGTAGGACAGTCCTTCAAAATTCCTGCTTCACAGGAAAGCCTGTCAATATTCTAGGCCTGTAGACCAAAGATGGATGTTCCAACATTGCAGAGGAACCTTGGGTGACTGTCCAGGCAGCCAGATGTCTCTGTTGTTTCTGAGTTTTGGAAGTTGCTTGCTCTGTGCTTCCTGTTTAATCAGGTAATAGCATATCCTCAGGTCTCTGATGGAAGTTGAAGACTACATAGTTATATTGTTTTCTTTGTTACAAAATTCAAAAAGTAAATTTTAAAAAGAGATGCAAATTTTATAAAGGTTGAGAGACATAAAAACTTAAATTGTTTAAAAAGGTCTAAAAAGATATTTTTAGGATGGTAATATGAGTTATGATAGAAAATGGTTTAGGTATAAAACTTTGGATTAAAAAAAAACTTTGGATCCATCAAGATAGGATAAATAATAGAGTATTTTCTCCAAAACTGCCAAGTAAAAATTGCATTATAAATGCGATTCTTACCTGATAATTGTTCTTATTATATATAGTTTTACTACATTAGAGTTAAACCCTTTTCTTTTTATTTAGACAAAAGGGAAAAATGTTGCAGACTATTTGCTTACACTGTGAAGATGAGTCTTTGCCAAGGTGCCTTCTGATTGTCTTAATAAAAAAGTGAATGGCCTATAGCTAGGCAGGAAGAGGTTAGACAGGACTTCCAGGGACAGAGAGGACTCTGGGAAGAAGAAAGGCGTAGACACCAACAAGATACTGAGGGAGTCAGACATACAGAATGAAATAAAGGTAACAAGCCACATAGCAAAACATAGATTAATAGAAGCAGGCTAATTTAAGTTATAAGAGCTAGTGGGACAAGCCTAAGCTAAGACTGAGCTTTCATAATTAATAATAAGTCTCCATGTTGTGATTTGTGAGCTGGTGGTCCCCAGGAAAAAGTAAAACTGCATACATGTATCTATACCCTACATAATTTAATTAATATGTAATATAGAGGTCCTGTTAAAATATGTGCAGACAAGGCCTGCAAGATGGTTCAGTGGTTAGAAGTATCTGCCCCACAAACCTTGTGATCTGAGTTCAATTCCTAGTACTCATCTAAAAACACTGGGTACAGCGATGCCCATATGTGATCCCAGCAAAGATGGGAGACAGAGGCAGGAGAACCATCTGGAAGCTCTCAGGCCAGTGAGTCTGAAGTATGAGCATGGTAAAAACAATGAGGAAGACTAAGACTCAACAAGGTGGAAGGAAGGACCCCAGTGTCATGGGGTATTTGTGCACTGTGTAAATATGTATTGTGGTGATTGGTGTAATAAAAAGCTGAATGGCCAATAGCTAGGCAAGAGGTGTAGGAGGGACTTCTGGACACACGGAGAGAGACTGGTAGGAGGAATCTAGGTATGAGATTTCACCAGCAGACATGGAGCAAGTCAGATGTGCCATACAAAGAAGAGGTAACTAAGCCATGTGGCAGAACCTAGATTAAAAAATATGGATTAGTAAGGTTATAAGAGCTAGTAGGGAAAAAGCCTAAGCTAAGGCTAAGTATTCATAATTAATAATGTCTCCATGTCATTATTTGCAGACTGGAGGTCCCAAAGAGAAAGTACTATTAACACCCCAGTTCTGAATGTTGTCCTCTGATCTCTACATATGTGCTCACATACTCAAATGCACACACACACACACACACACACACACACACACACACTCACACATACAATGTACATGTGCGCACACACATACACACACGAGAGAGAGGCAGGGAGGGAGAGAGATTGGAGCTGAATACAGGTTGTGGGAAAGGAGAAACCCACCTCTACAATAACCCCTAGACTTTTCTCACAAGTAGATGGCAAGTGGACTTGAGATCCATTGAGCAGACGTTCTACTAGTGGAGTGTGCTTGAATCAGGAGATCCAGACTTCAATTTGGACATGACAAGTTCCACATGTCTAGTAGATGTGTACCATGTTTTGTCTTCAGGAAGATGCCTGAAGATGTAATTAGTTAGGTTGAGATCACACTCAGTGAGGGTTCTTCCTAACCTGATCTCAGCGATGTTGTTATACACAGAGGTGGAGATGGGAGGCCACGTGATGATCGACGAAGAGACTGAATGGGGCGTCCGTAGACACAAGGGTTGCTGGTGACTCTAGGAGCTAGAGAGAGAGAGGCATAAAAGAAACTTTCAATAGAACCCCACCAATACCTTCACTGTGAGCTGCTTTGTGGCCTCACTACAAGGTCATGTTTGCTTTACTGTTTAGCCAGACAGTTTGTGGTCACTTGTTAAAGCAGCTTTGATGCCCCATAGAGCATCTAAGAGTGAATATCAAGATATATATCCACACTTAGTCTCAAGGTCAGGAGGAGGACTGAGGGACAGAGATTCAAATGGATGCTTGGTTTAAAGACACTGCTCCAGTCTGGGCAGTGGTGGCGCACGCCATTAATCCCAGCACTTGAGAGGCAGAGCCAGGCAGATCTCTGTGAGTCCGAGGCCAGCCTGGTCTACAGAGTGAGATCCAGGACAGGCACCAAAACTACACAGAGAAACTCTGTCTCGAAAACAACAACAACAAAAAAACAACAACAAAAAGGACACTACTCTGAGTCCTGAGAGGCTGGGTGTCTAGTTGACCCCATAATTTCACTGGGAATAGCACTATCAGGAGGTGTGGCTTTCATGCTGCCATGCTCCCCATCATAATGATAATGGACTGAACCTCTGAAATGGTAAATGTGCCACCCCAATTAAATGCTTTCATTTATTAGAGTTGCTGTGGTCATGGTGTCTCTTCAGAGCAATAAAAACCCTGACTAAGACAGTGGGTAGTGGAGACAGAGAGCTGACTCCCAGGTTTTAAGAATGGGAAGGTTGTCAGGGCAGGCAAGAGTGGACAATTATTTTGATGAGTTTTGTTGTAAAAGGCAGAAGAGCAATAGCAGGCTGCGTGCGTGGATAAGGGAACATCATTCACATCTTTGCTTTGGGTGGGTGAAACAGTGGTGTGTTTGCCTGTTTGGGGGATGATGTTGAAGAGCAGACAGTTGCTGGAGTTTTGTTCTGGGCGGTGAGGGAGACTGAATCCAGCTCAACAGCAGAGGACATGGCTGAGCTGAGGTGTGGAGTCTGTGTCCACACAGTCTGGCCTCGTGCTGGTGGGTGAGTGCTCATCTGTGCAAGTTCTTCCATGGCTTTGGTGTTCTCAGCGGAATGAGAAACAAGGTCAGCAGCTCCGATATGGGGAGAATGGGGGAGGAGGTGTTGAAAGTTTGTGGGATGAGGAAGGTGTGAAATAAGTGTCTGGAAGACTTAATTTGCCTTTTAGTTCATGTGCAAAAGATTTTTTTAATTATATGAAATTGAAAATAGAGAAAAGTATACAAGCATTTTAATAAACACTCCTGCTATATAATAAGCATTAACAAATGCTAAAACTTTGTCGTGTTTGTCTGATCTATTTTAAGCAGTATTTTAAACATTAGAAATGAAATTGAGTTATCAGAATTCAATGTTAATTACTTCTCTATCCAACCTCTGAACCAGATCAGGACTCTCAGGAAGCTTTAACTCTTAACTGCCTCCTTCAGTCTCTAATCTTTCTGTTTTCCACATCTCAATGTTTCAGTCAAATCTTGTGTGCTACTTTGTCAGCTTTAGTATTTTTATTTTTTAATTTTATAAACTTTATTGCATAAAATATTCAAATAAAAATATCAGACATCACAATTAGCTAGACCCTTTTATTAAAGGGAATATAGAACTAATTGTCTTTCTAGTTCTAATTCTATCATGGATATTTTGGTTTTAGTGGTGGATGTGTACATAAAACATATTCAGTACTGAGGTGTAAAATGTAATATGAAACTCCACAACTTCCTTTCCAAATGCCAACCCCGCTCATTGAGTTGTATGGATTTGGGGTTAGTTCAGGTATTCTTATTTCCCATGGTCAATACTTGTTTAGATTTTCTTAGAGGCTGCCCAACTCACTTCCTGTGTGTGCAGCTCTTTGTTGCTTCTGTTCAACTTCATCCTGCTTGCTATTTATCCCACAACTATTCTTTCAGCAAGTTGATGAATGCTGGTATCTTGGAAGCCTTTGTCAGTGAAATGTCCTGAAGTGTATATGGTACTTTAGGTGGGTATAGAATTTCAAGTTTGGGGACGTATTTTATTAGCACTTAAAATTTTCCATCTTCTTCTGGTGCCTTCTGCAACTTAACATACTTTCTATATTTGATTTGCTTTGATGATCAACCAATGACTATAAACTTGATCTGTCTTTATATTTCTTTCCTTCCTCTCCGGTATCCTTTCTTCTTCTTTGTCTTCTGAAACATTCTCATAATTTTTTCCCCTTTTTTCTTCTTTTTCCTAACAAAGATTGAGTGCCTTCTGAGAAGGGCATAGGAAAGGAAAAAGAAAGACACGCTTCATCCTTCTTTCAATTATGTGCCCCACTAATAATGGTGACAGTAATTAACACAGAAAGAAGAAAGAATTCTTCTAGACACGTGTCACTTATATCAGTGGACAGATCTCAATGTCACTGTTACGGATATTTGAGAGAGGGCTGATCAGCGCCAGACATTGTGCTGGTCATGTTGTCAAGGTAACACATGAGACAAACACATTTTTAATCTTGTAAATTTTCAACTTCATGTGAGAAAGAGAAACATACATGCTTCATTTACATGGTATTCATGCAACTGAAGAGGAGAACAAGGACAGAATAGAAAGAAATGAATTAGGTTCTGCCCATTAATTAGGGATGTGGGTGTGTAGGCAGAGTGGGGATACCTGGAAGATGAACAGGGCTCCAGTCTGAGGAGGATCAGGGATATCTGCTAGAAACCTCTGTTTTTTAAGCCTTTTTCTGTGGAGACAGAGCACACACCTGTCTATTTAGCTCAGATCAGGAACCCATGACAGACAGAAGTGATGACTCTCCCAAAGCCCAACTTGGTGGACCAATGAGTTTTTATTGGGATTTGTAGCGAATCCCAATGGGATTTCTAAACCATCTTATTAAATAAAAAACACAGAGCCAAATACAGGGATGAAAGCCTTAGAGATCAAGGAAATAGTGATAGCCTCCAACCAACTTTACCTCTACAGCTCTGCAGCTACCAAAAGGTGCCTACTTCCTGTCTACCTGAGCCTTTATTGCCTTGCTGTTCTGCCTTCTCATTGGCTCTTAGCCTAGCTACCTCACTTCCTTGTCACTGCCTGTCTGTACAGACCTCCAGGTCTCTATGGTTGGTACTGGGATTAAAGGTCACCACTCTTGGCTTTGTTCCCTAGTGTGAGCTTGAACACACAGAGACCCTGCCTGCCAAGTGATCAGATTAAGGGTGTGTGCTACCATTGACTGACTTTTGTGTTTACTTAATGGCTTGCTATTTCCTCCGATCTCCAGGCAGACTTTATGTATTAATATACAAATAAAATATCACCACATTTCAGCACAAATATCACCACAGGGGTTACTTTCAGGACTGTGTGGGTAAGGTTTTACTTACAGGATCAGCGATAATTCAAAAGCAACTGCATCACCATAAAGCTGCCCCCGAACCTGGGTTATGACTCAGGGAAGCTGCACCCCTGAACCCTGAACCCCTCTGCTTGACTTGCAGGCTGTTCACCAGGCCTAAGCATCTCCTCTTTGTAGCTCAGCTGGCCAGAACCTCCCTGCTTTGCAGTTGTTTTTGCTCCCATCACCTTCCAGATGGATCCTCCTGAATCTTGCTCGTTTTACCTCTCCCAAACATGTGAGATTTGTTTGCTTCTTGAGTCTCATGAGTCTCTCCCATCCCTTCGGGGGTGGGGTGGGGAGGGGGGCAGGGAGAGTGTTTCAATTCCCAGGCAATTAATTACATCCACCTCTTGGAGCCATGTCCAGAGAACCACAAGCATTTAACATCTTGACTCATTTCTCCACAGGAAGCAGTGAGTCTGTGATGGGAAACTTCTCTGGATTTTAGCCCAAACCAAGTGTGCTGGAGTTTGGAGACTAACTTCATTCAATGCGTTCACACTCAATGCAACAAGGAGCCTTGTCTTTTTATCTACATGGAAAGTACAGGGGACTCTGGCACTCCCCAGACAGTCCTCCCTCCCTCTGGAGCATTATCCTATTTCCTTCCTTCCTTCCTTCCTTCCTTCCTTCCTTCCTTCCTTCCTTCCTTCCTTCCTTCCTTCCTTCCTTCCTCCCTCCCTCCCTCCCTCCATCCCTCCTTCCCTTCCTTCCTTTCTCCCTCCCTCCCTCGATCATTCTAATTTATTTATCTCTGTCCTTCTCATCTCTCCTGTTCTTCCATCCTCTCTTTGTTTTCGTTTCCTAGAACATGTCCCCTGGACTGGGGGGAAAGAAGGGAATTTGTCCTGTCTTTGCCTCGGCCTAAGCTCTGCTTTTTCAACCACGGGCTCCTTTCTCTCAGCCCCCTTGATGAGCCACAGCCAACCTCCTTTCCTGGCTTTCCCTCTACCTCTTTTCTCTCTCACTCTTCCTCGGCCATTCGTTCATTGACTCTTCCTGCATAGCCCATTCCCGAAAGGAAACAGGAGCGGATTCTTACTGAACTTCCCACTCTCCTCCCCACTCCCCTAATCGCTTTCCTTTGGTAGGGCAGTGTCACGATAATTAAAAGATGCTGGTTCCTGAGTATTTCAGTAAAATCGCCTTCTACAAAACAGAACTCCTATGTATTCACTGAGATTGTTTGAGAAATAACTCATCGTGTGGCTCAGCTGTTTCAGGGTTCAGATCCAATTTGACTATCCATCCAAAAGTTGGGATTTTTAATAAAAGCTTTTTACAAGCCACTTGGGTATTCAAAAGTTTAATACATAACAAACAATGAAAATCATACTTGGAAATACAGAGAGTAAAGAGGCTACAAATATTTATGTTCATACATAATCTCAACTCCCCTGGACTTGGTATTGAAATGGGAGAAACACATTTTAAATTCCATTAAGCACATCATATTTACCCATGTAGTTGTTGTCAGAGCAGGATTTGGAGAAAATTTGAATTTTTCCATACTGTATTTCACGTACTTTCCTGGCTTCTTGATCAGCTGAAAAGTCTGGCATGATTCTCTAGCTCCTCTAAAAAGGAGGACTCCTGGGCTGCTTCTTTGTTTTCTAATAGGCTGTACAGCAGCAGAAGGAACCCAGAGTCAGTTTGCTCTCTGCCCCGACCACATCAAGTATGGTAAGCCCGTACTGGTGAGTGAGCAAGCATTGCTGAGCTCGGCTTGCACATTTATAACATTTCACAGAGCCTGGCATAGTGGCTCATGTCTGTAATCCTGACACTGGAGAAGGGAGGCTGGGGCAGGACAGCATGAGTTCAAGGCCAACCCCTGCTACATAGCAAGATGCTGGAGACCCCATCTTAAAAGAAAACAAAACAAATCAAAATAAAGATGACTTCTGCAGGTTTTATTGTTATGAGTACATCACGATGTGCTCAAGAATGCCTCACACTTTGCAAAGTTCATCTGAAACACTGCATTTTGATACCTGCCTCGCACGTAATTAGTTAGGACCAAATACTAGTAGAGGAAGATGGCTGAACAGTTACTTAAGCCTAGTGAATTTGCATGTGCCGAGAGATCCGATTTGGTGCAGGGCTGCATGGAGAAGATCACTATAGTGCCTTGACCCCTCATAAGCATCCTGGACCCCTTTGGGCATGGTACCCAGGTTTTTTGTTCATTTGTTATACTTTTCTTAGCATCTATCGATTGAAATTATTATAGGATAGACATTATTCTAGCCAGAGAAAAACATCCCAGCACTGATGGTATTTTCTAGTGGAGAAGGCTGAGGAGAATAGGAGGCTAGAGTGCGTGAGAACACTCGAGTGGCCTTCCCAAGGGAGCCTTTGCTTGAAGCCTGAGGGCAGCAGAGTCTTGGCAGCAAGGAGGCAGGTCCTGGCATGGCTCCGGATCCTCAGATTTGGCTCCTCTTGAGGTTCTGGTATCACTGGGCCAGCTGATAAGAACCCTGATGGTTATGGTTCATGACTCTGGACATGGGGTTCCTCACAACTCCTTACATGCTTGTGCTCCTGCTGTGCTGAAAAGCAATGGAGTAAAAGTATCTAAAGGAATGTGTCAGGTGATCAGCATTCTCCTCATAAGAAGACCAGGAGCCTGACTCCAGCAGACACTCGTGAACAATACATTTTCCTAACCATGATCTCTGAAGTCTCCAGAAGGATGATGGAGCCCCAAAGGACGATTCTACCTGGTTCACAATGATACCGTTGAGCTGATAAACACCACACAAAGATCAGCTTGGACTGAAAACTGTTCAGGACAGTTCCAAGGTGGTTAGCTGAGATGGTCCACTATCTTACACCTCCAGCGAGATCCTCAGATAAGCTTTATCCCTCAATCTGAGACTGGCTACAAATGTTACAGCCAGTCTCCATGAGACTTAACCATTGTTCTAGTTTTTCAGAGGATCCCACAGAGATACCGTCACCCCCTAGACAACAGGAAGCAGTTCGAAGGAAATGATGCTCTCTCTCCTGATAGATCCCCCCTTTCAGGGTTATAGATAATTGTCATCTGTAAGGGGTTGGTTGTAAGTTGTTATAGGGTTGGGGGTGGAACGATAAAGTTTAGACTCAGGAATCTCTTCTGGAAAAGAAAATAGGGGGATAGATAGGATAGGATTATAAGGTAGATTATTGTATCTACTTGTAAACTAATTTAGCAACTATCAGCTTTAGATACTTTGCATTGGTATGGATTCTTGCATATTGATACTAATGTAAAATTATTTTTCAATTCCTGTTTAAGATAATTTGTGTATTGATATAAATTCAAAACTATATTTGTCATATTGTACATATGCTCCTACTTCTGTTTAAAACATTTTTGTATACAGATACAAATGTAAAATGACATTTGGCATACTGTATGTAAGTTCTACTTCTGTTTAGAATATTTTGTGTATAAATACAAATTAATATTTTTGTCATATTGCACTATACCTTTTTACCTCTGATTTAGATATTTTTGTATATTATCACAAATTTGAGGTCATTGTCCTTATATTGTACCTCTGTTTACAGATTGTTTATTTTTATAATGTGAAGCCTTAGTCTTTAAGTTATATACGTTGATAAGAGTTACAGGTTAATAGTTAGCCTTGTTTGTCAAACTTAATTCATGCTAGTTAGGTTTTCTAGATGAACATAGATATATTTCAGATGGATAGGTAATCTTCAAACATTTCATAGACCTAGAGAACATGGCATTTAAATGTTTTAATAACTTAAATATCTGTTGATGTGAGACACGAATGCTCCTGGAAGCACTAATCTATTCCTGAGAGGATGCTGAGCATCGAAGACACTCCATATGGAATTTGTCTTCTTTTTGGCAAAAATGGCCTGTTGGGCAAAGAACTGGCCTTGCCTCGACTGCTGACAATAAGCATGCTGTCCAGTCCGCACAAGCAGGACACAAAGAAAAGAGACTGCTGAACCTTGCCAAGACAGAATGGGACAGTCTTTTAATTTCTTCTGCTTCTGAAAATGGTCTGTCAGATATTCTAGGCCTGTAGCCAAAAATGGATGCCCCAGCACTGCAGAGAAACATTGGGTGACTGTTCAGGCAGCCATCTCTCTCTGTCATTTCTTGCATACTTCAGAAATCAATTGCTTGCACTTCCTGCTTACTCAGGTAATATCATTTTCCTGCTCAGGTCTTTGATGAGGTTGAAGACTAGATAGTTATAGTTACAATACTCTTGTATCTTAGTTAAGAACATATCAGGTACAAGATTTAGATCTTTCAGGATAGGACAGCTATTGGATTAATCTCTGTAATTTGCCATTTACCTATGGTCTGCACATTTAGTATGTTTCTTGCTTGATGCTGTTCTTGTTGGTTGTAGTTCTACTTTTGTTTATGTTATTACCGTTTCTTTCTCCTTAACAATGCTTGATAATTGTTTTTATTGTATGTAGTTTTGTATTAGGTTTAGAACCCTTTTATTTAGACTAAAAGGGAAAGTGTTGTGGGAACTTGTTCCATTCAACCAATGGCCTTTGGGCTATCTGGCCCAATGGGTGTGGACCTTCCTGGGTATGTGCCTAATTAAAACTAGGGAGGAGGGCACACTCGCTCTCTTAGGTGGACAGAGACCAGACGGTGGGTTCCCATCACCGTTGGGTGGAATGGAGGTTAACAACAACTGGTTAATCGGCCGTGTTTATTTCGTTCAGTGTCTGTGAGTGTATTATCCCCATTTTATGTGTTAATAAATTCCTGAGATCCTTTAACAGATTCTCATGGATTCCCGACAACCAGTAGCCAGGAAAAGCTCAGGCATGGACTTCCTTCCTGTATCTTCTTTTGTACTAAATTTGATTTGATTTAAAACAATAACAACGAAAACAATAAAATATTCACATGCGGTAACTGTGAGACTGACAGAGTTGAGATTGGGAATTCATGTGACACTGAGAGGTTAAAGACTTGTTCAAGGGTCACACATCTGGGACAAGTCAGAGGTGTTCTTGACAAGCAACATTTGCTTAGTCCTGGACAACACATTTGTCTCTGCAGTACCATCTTAGGGGTCACAGAGGGTTTTGGAAACTCCAACAGCATATGGAAGCAATAGGATTTTAGTATTGGCTCAGACTGTCCAATTCCACAATGCAACTGCAGTTCTGCCTCTCTAAGTCACTGCTCTCTGTCCCAGGGACAGTTGTCCAGGTTCCTCTTACACTTGTCATGTGGTTGTCACAGGATAAGAGGAGAATGCCCTTTATTTTGTTGAATTTCCTGTGTTTTAAAAGAAAATCAGTGACTGGAAACCTCTGCTACGCCACTACATTCCTGTGCACACAATTATGAACTAGAGTATTGGTACCCAGCTATGAGTAAAGGGTTTCCTGGGACTGGAAGGATGGCTCAGCCAATAAAGAGCTTGCTGTGCACACTTAAGGAGCAGAGCTTGATCCACACAACACATGTAATAGAAAAGGCTGGACACAGGGGCATGTGTTTATCATGTCAGCATCTACCTCGGGCTTGCTAGTCAGCCAAACTAGACTCTTTGGTGAGCTCCAGGTCCAGTGAGGACCCTGTTTCAAAACGTGAGGTGGTGGCTCCTGAGAAATGATACCAGAGGTTGACCTATGGCTTCCAAGTTCACATATGAACACACACACGCACATGAACACACACACATACACACACAGGAAAAGTGTGTGACAATGTTCAAGGTGACCTGTAAGGCAGCAGTTTCTTTCCCCGTAGTGGTGGATCTGACGTTCAAACGATCTTTCATATGCCCTGCCTGCTAAAGCCTTCTTTTCTTCTGCACTGGCTTCTTCCACCAGGTGAAACTTCACTTGTGAATTCTTTTTTGCTTCACACTTTCCAGATGAGCTGGAAGGACCTCATCTCTGCCTCGGATGAGTTCTTCTTGCCTGTGCCTCCTGGGAAGCCCAGTGTTTTCCTCACTAAACACTATCAGTTTTAGAGCAAGATAGTTTAGTGCAAGAAACCCATCCCAGCACACAGCTCTGCAGGGGCTATCGGACACTCACCCTGAAGTCACTGCTCATTGTTCAGCCTGTAGCGGAGCAGCAGGTCATTGGCAGAACACGGTGAGAAAGTCTTTGGTGTTTGGGTCAAGTTGTGGTCACTAAGCAGAAAAGAAGACTCGGGAGGAGAGGCCTTCTGGCATGTCCTTGTATTGCCTACATAAGGCTAGTCATAGAATACCTGGAAGTTCTGGTAGGAGTTCAGAACTTCGTGGAGTTCCAGCACATCCAGGGGACATGCTCAGTGTGCCACATGGAGGTCTAGTGACCGGGGGTCCTCTGCATCCATCTTCATCCTCCCATCAATTACTGTAAGCCCTGTGGAGCTTCCTTCTGTCAGAGCTGGGTGTGTAGTTCTCTGGCGCTGCAGTAAATGAAAATCTGTCAACTGTCCTCTCTAACTTGGTGTCTTTCCCCTCTGTCTCTACCCCTGCCTCCCACATTTCCTGTTTCTATTCTAAACCTGCAACTTCTAGGATACTTTTGGCTACAAAACAAACTGTTCTGAGCAATATCTGCTAATATACACCATAAGAAGGTCACGGAAAGATGGTTTCAGGACCTCATTCAGTGTGCAAGCCTTTTCACCTTTACCTGCTCTGACTTCCTGGCCGCTAAATGTGACTCCTGGATCGTTCTTGCAGAAAAGGCAATATACATGCATAAAAGCTGCCCCAAGAGTAAGAAGGGAGGGTATTTGTGTAGCGGTAGGATGCATCTTTCCCATCACCCCAGCACACCTGCAGTGGTTAGGCTGGCTCGCATGCTGTTTTAGTAAGGGTTCTCTAGAGAAACAGAATAGGGAAATGAAATATATAGATATAATAAATCACGTGTAATTGATTAAATCAGCTTATGTTGAATTAGTAAGGGACAAAACAAATGACAGGAATAACATAATGAAGGACAGTTTATTTTGCATCACTGTTTCAGAACAGTTTCAATGCCCCACGGAGGGGAAGCTGTGGTGGTTGGAGGGTAAGGTGGTAGTGCTCTCACACAGTGAGAACCAGGGGTTCAAGAAGGTAGTCAAGCAACAACAGATGTACTCTCCAGAGTCCTTTCTCAGAATTCGTTTCCATCAGTCAGCCCTCACATCCCAGAGGTTCCAGCCATGCCTAGCAGCTGGAGACCAAGTGTTCAAATGCATGACCTGTGGGGGGCATTTCAGACTAAAACCATAGCGGGAGGAATGGCTAGAAACTGAGCATGGCTAGTTCTATGTGCCAGGGCCCCCATCAGCACATAGACATGACCATTCTGTTGAGTATAGTGGAGGCTGTCTTCACCTTCTTCCTAAGATTCAGTGATATCACAAGCTCTCCTAGCTCCCAGCCTTCTAATGCCATCTACAAGAAAGATCAGGGAGTTCTTAGACAATTATGCATTCATTTTGTTTGGCTATTGAAAAACAAAAGTGAAAAAGAAAATCCTTTTGGTCAAATCTCTTAGCTTTTAAGTAAGTTATTATTGTACATGGTACTATAAAACCACAACCATACACATTTATGCATGTCAGTTCTATTTCTGGCTTTCCCCACCTACCTCTCTGGGTAGGTCAAAGGTCTCCCTTGGAGATGCAGGTGGCATGATAGCCAAGGGGAACATGTGAAAGCAAGAAGAGTTGTTCTTCAAAGGTGACCTTGAGTGCCTGAAGTTTTGATGACTGTAGGACCAAGTACTTTGGTTTCCACGTAAGGCAAACATCTACCACTTGACCTGGTTTTGGGACCGCACGTTAAAATAGTCCAGCTCACTCCAAATAGCTCTCTGGTCCTGTTCCAAAATCCTATGAGTGAGTGACATATTACTGAGTCCTCTTGTTAATGGTACAGACAACAGCTTGGGCCATGTGGATCATCTTTGGAGGAGGAGGAATAACAACATGAAAAAAAGATGGGGGGATGATAGGGCAGGAAACTGACAGAGCTGACCCCATGTGGAGACTTAGGAACTGGTCCTCAGACTTTAGGCACAACTCTGGCTCTGCACATAGGAGGATTGGGGTGAGTGATTCATCTAAGTGAGGTAAAGGTAGTGATGGTGATGGAGGCCTGGGTGACACCTGAGTGCACAGCATGCCACCTTGGGACATCAGCGCCCCTGAAACCTGGGATGGCTAGATTAGGACAACCCAGTGTTGTTACCAAGATGCACTCTGTGAGGTCTGTTATGTGATCCTCAAAATACGTCCGCCAACTCGCATTTCTGCCAGCTCCCTCTGGAGTGGCATGCGTGGAAACCAGGGCGGGCATCATACAACCGTTTTTGTTGTTGTTTGCATGTTCTTTACCTGAAGTCACACATGACTTTTGAAGACATAAATCTGTAGAGCCTTCTCTGTGGCTTGTCTGGCATCTGTTGTAGTTTTTAAGAATGGATGTTGTCTAATTATACGGAGGAGCGCTGGGTGAGGGATATACTAAGTGCGCATTAAATAGACAACTTTAAATAATGGCACTTGTGCTAAGAAGTGTATTTTCTGGCAAGCAGCTAATTTATAATGGTCATAGATAAATGCATTAGTGTGTGAAATGCTTGTCCCTATTGATTGATCGGAAGGAGCAATACTGCATTTTTGAGTGTCTTCTTTATCGGTCCCGCTTTCCATCTTTTATAAAGTTGCTCATATTTTATATTTATTGACATTTGCTGCACTTAAATGTTGGGAAATGAAAGCAATTTGATGATAAGAAAAAAATCAACATTAATAAGACTCAGGCCTCAATTTCAGGTATCAGGTAAAGAGAAAAAGGCGGAATCCTAGCTGGTTTTCCCCCTTCTCTTCCGTCTGGGTGCTCTCCGTTCCTTTTACACGTGCAGACTGGAGGTAGAGCGGATGAGATTAAATGACCAAATTTACTGCATTCTTAGTGCATAAACCACTACCCTCGATCTTTCTGAGCCAATTTAATTTTTAGCTTTATTCTCATCCTAATGCAATGTCTTAGTTCATTGCGCTTTTTGGATGTGCGGAAGCAAAGATAATGTGTTACACTACATTCATTTAATGTTTCGTCGGGCTTCTTGGGTGTATCTACCTTTTGGTTATTTAAAAACGTCTCATCCTTATCACTTCAGTCGTGAAATGTAGATTCATTAAATTACTGTGCTGGGTGGTTCCCAGAGCAGCGTGATTGAAGGTGTAGCTCAGCCCTGTCACCCGCAAGCTTCCAAGGCCGTCGCCTGACAGGAGCCTCCCAATACCACCTTGAAAGGAATTTCTCTACAGAACAAATGTGCTTATGACTAGCCTGGGAAGTGTCCAGGACTCTGAAGTTACCTGCACGCCTTATAGACTCAAGAGGAGACAAGACTGTTCTAGCATGCACAGGAATTTGTTCCTTAAGCAAAGGCACAATGGGTATTTATTCTCAGTGATGAAACAGTGGCAAACTTTGCATGTGTGTGGAGCTCTGTGTGTTTAAACATGCCTTCACATGAGTCCTCTGAATAGCTGGATCTTCAGTGTTGGATGCATCACGAAGGATGCAACCATGTGAAGAGAATAAATAGCCCTCCTGAAATAAGTTTGTGCCAACTGCATACTCACCAGAGCCGGCTCTCTTTCTTCTCATTAACAAGTGGTGTCTGTGTGAACGGCAGCTCCCTTGTCGAGAGCACAGGGCGAAGGGCTTGTCACCATCTAAGACGGTGGGGTAGACTCGTCCTTTTTGCTCACCAAATACATCTGGCTGAACAATGTGTTGGCTAATGTGTAGGAAGAGACCAAGAGCCACTCGTCCGGGTCATTTATTTCATTGTGACATATTGCGCAGTGCAGGAGAAGACATTTATTGTCCAGCAGTTCACGTTCAGTAAAAACAAGTGTGTCCAGCTATAAATGACAATGTGGGGCTCTATTTATCAGACATTAAATTAGCAGGCCTGTAAATCAAGGGATCTGATTGGTTTAAAGGGCAGTAGAAGCCAACCAAAGCACACCTTCCTATTGAGTGTAATGGGGTGAAATACATCTTCAGAAGTGAGATAGGGGGTTCTGGCTCTGTTCCAATCTGGCCCCCCTGGAGAAGCGGTACTCTGGGGTTCTCTGCAATGCATTCGACAGGCTTTTTGCCATGAGCATAAGAGAAAGATTCTGTACCATCAAGCAGCTTCTGTCCAAGTCTGAATGCATCCGAGGAGACTGGAGCCATCGCAAGTACTTTGTGTCAAAGCTGTTTCTGCCTGACTGAATCTGAAAATAAACACCTTTGCTCTCTGTCCCACTGTTTCATTAACACCTCGGCCAAGTTCTTTGGCCAAAGAGACCGGATTTCAGTGTGATGCTAAATTATTCCAAGCCGGTATGTGTAACAGCCCTTGATAATTTCATATTCACCATCTCTCTCTCCCAATTGACGAATGCTGCTACATAGACACATAGATACACACACACACACACACACACACACACACACACACACACACACACTCGCAGAAACATGCAGGCACAAATACACCACATCACACATATGTAGTCACACACATATACACAACACGGACACACACACACACACACACACACACATCTGTACACACGTCATGAAGAAGCCTATACAAAGAGATTTTGCACAAAAAAAGGAAGGGGAAAAAATAAAAGCAAAACCCAGGAAAGCTATTTAGGGCACCATTCCCAGTGGGTTTCTCTGCAAAGCAGTTTAACTGTAGTTAGTAAGTGCGCAGTGTAATCTAATAAAAGGCATTTTGCAATATTAAGCAAAAAACATCTGGTACCCAGAATTCCCCGATCATTTTTAACTAGATGCAATCTCTCTCTCTTTCTCTTTCTCTTACAGACATGTGAAAAATAGCCTAATAAGGATCCTTGTGGTAAAATCAGATGGAAAACGGGGAGGCAGAGTCGCATCTCCAGCAGCTCATTCCACGCGGCTCCTCCGAGTTGTACAATAACAATCAGTGCTGGCCCGGTGCCGCCGGATTATTTTGTATATTCATGAAGGCCCTCATCAGCCGTCAGGAGAATGTGCAGTAATCCTTGGATGAAATAAGGCCAATCAGTGCAATAATGAGGAAGGTAATATCTCCCACGAGGCCTGGAGTGGGTTTTCATCAGACCCGGCAGTAACTCTCCAACTATTTGCTTTACAAATGCAGACTTTGATCTCTGATTTGGGGAGTGGAGGGGGAGACAGACCTGCTGGTGTATTGTCCAGCTTGCAAGGATAACAAGCCGGCGCAGAGGAGGATGGGAGGAAGAACACAGCTTTTAAGGATCAGTCAGTTCTCGTTAACCAAAACCCCACAGCCCTTTTATTTACCGCTTTCTAGTATCTATTCACTTAACAGGTCAATTGCCAAGAGGCTTCCCTCCTTCCGTTTTCCATCTATTTATGTACGTGGGCCGTAATAAGCCTCTTGGAACCAGAAGTTCCTGGGCCTACATAAACACCTGCTCTGCTGTTGTTTTTCTCTCTGACCAGAAAACAGTGAAGACTTTTTAATGAATCTGCAAAGCCCTTTCTGAGCTTTAAGACCATGCAGGGGAGTAGAGAACAAAGTATGCGGAGGATTTTAATAACGTCTATTTTTCTCTTTATCAGCTCCCTCCCCAAACAAAACTCCAAACCCAAAGAGGCACATGTGAAATGAATGTCTAAATCACTCACAGAGTTTTCTCTTCACTACATGAACCAGACACTGTCAACGTATCAGGTAAACCCAGCACATCTGTCCTGCACTTGTTTGTACATCCTTGGGTCACAGAGACATTCACTAGCAGATCTTAGGCTGGTCCCACAGATGGATGTCCTGCTGGTTAGAGTGTGTGAACGGGTGCTGCTGAAGAAAATGCCCAAGCATCATCATCATCATCATCATCATCCTTCACATGCTTGTGCACAGGCTTGAGTGTGTGAGCGCGCACAAGCACACACACACACACACACACACACACACACACACACACACCATCCCTGCTCCCTCCTCAAGTCCTTCCTGCTTCACCGAGAAGCTCTCAAGCCACACACAGGCATTTGAAGCTGGTTCCCACTTCACAGACTTCAGCTGTTTCTTTTATCTCTCTCCATCTTTACGTAGCCATTGAAATCACATTTTGAATTAGTGGAGGGGAAAGTGAGCTGCGTGTTGAATGCTGGAACTGTGCTTAGCATCTGAATTCTACTTTTGTGCGAAAGGAAAAAAAAGTCCCTTTTTAGAGAAATTGCATCTGAGACAAACAAGATGCAGTCACTCACGGCAGCGAAATGAAAGTACCACCCCAGTGTCTCCCGGAAGTGACTGGCCATGCCAGGTCCTACCACAGATCTCTTAGGACAGTCATTCTCATCTTCCATATGGTTTTCAAAGGAGGATATTTTGCTTCAAGTTTATTATGGATTATTTTATTTTGTTTAAACAGGCTGACAGGGTATCCTTGGTTATTAGGGGAATAAATCAATTTTTTAAAGAAATGCCATAAATTTAAATTTTTCCATGGCATATTATGAGAAACATTTTATTAATAAGGGTTGCCACGAAAAGAAAAAATAATATATGGGCTCTTACTAATATTAAAAAACTAATAAGAAATTGAAGAAAATTTCAGTATATTAAAAGCACTTCTTTGAAAATTAAGTATAATGAGGTGTACAATAAACAAGGTCAAACAAGTTAATTTGAAACGATGAAATGAGGTGAGAAGGAATTAAAGGAGATTGCTGGAACAGATTTATTCACTGACTGTATGATGATGTCATTAACAAATGCCCGTGCTGCATTATGGGCAATTGACATTACCAGCAGCATAAACGGTCTTTGGACAGGAGAGATTTCCTTTGCTCTCCTCCATGGCCTTATTAATTGCGCTTCTGAGCACCTTGGCGCAGCCCAGAGGATTTCCACGAAGAGTGTGAAGCCTTTGCAGCCAGGGATTTTAGGAAGAAGCAACTTGAGCCCTCTGCTTTTGATGCTGTAGATGGGCTGTTAGAACAAGGCTGTTTCAGAACATGCAAAGGGACTAAATTTGACATTTGATTCACCCTCTTCTAGGATTTTAAACTGTGATGTAAATTAGTTTGAAACTGGTCTTTCTTCCATTCTCCCTTTTCAAAATGTAATACAGTTAAATGACAGAGATTAATTACTGAAGTAATTACTGTTGGGAAGCAAAGGGACAGTTGGATAAGACGGTCTTTCTTGTGATGACCAAGTCTTTCTTGACAATTACGCTTAATTCCAACAATGATTATTCCGTGTGGCAAAGTCGACCCGCACAAGGGCACTCGGGCGTCGGTGTGTCCTCCCTCACAAGGAGCCATTAGAATGAGGTAATTATATCTGACTGCCTGCAGCAGCCCCCATTCCCAGAGAACCACCTGGACTTCTGTCTGATGGGAGGGCGTAAGCCCCTCTGGCTGCCACCTCCCCTTGTTTTCCGCTTCACCGGCTGGCCTGGGCTAGCTCTGGGCTAACCCATGTCAATGGAAACATGTGCATGAATCTTCCTGCTTGCTCCCATACACTCTCATGTGTCTTGGATGTATATATCTTCTAAAGATGTCCCTGAAGAGAGGACCCAGATGGATCCCTCTGTGCTCCCTGATTCTGTCAGATATATGGAGGAGGGCCACAGGAGACACATAATAAAACTCTGGAATTCTAAACACTCGCACATTTCCCATGAATTAATGCTGGGCTGTCATAAAGAAACCAGGGGATGATCCCGAGGAAAAGGCTCCGGGATATTGACTAAGATAATTGGCTCGCAGATTTCATGAAGCCCCTTTTCACCTCTGACCCTCCTCATGGCTGTCTTCTTTGTGGTTCCTTTCCAGGACAGGATTACGATGTGCCGTTAACATTAGCCTCAGTACAGTGTCTGGATGATTGGCCATGCCTCTTGTAAATGTCCCACATAAACCCTGCAGGCCATCGGCGGCCACCGTGTGAGAGACAGCATGGCTCCATCAGTCGGTTACTGCCAAGACTCCTGCAAGGATGGAGGAAGACATCAGGGCTGCTAGGACCCCTGGGCTGGGAGGGGAAAGGCCAAGGAGGAGGTCAGTGACCTGCACGGGACGAAAAGACATCTTCTTGAGCAAATATTGGATTGTGAGTATTAAAAAGAAACAAAGCAGAGGGCCGTCCAGCTGGCTTGGGCTGGCAAACGTTCAATCCTTCCAGCCACGCTGCGCCCAGAAGAACACCCCAGCCCAGCAGAGGGCTTCCTTAGGGGAGCGGCCCTCAGCCTCCTGAACAAGATCAGTGGACAGAATGGAAATGTTTGGTGCCTGAGGATGACATCGAACTGTGTGTTGGGGGCGGGGCGGGGCGGAGGGGAGGGGGGCGGGGAGGGGGGGAGGCAGGAAGTGGGAGGCAGAGACCTGGGTGGGGAAGACTGAGAGGAGGGCAGGACTCGGGGCTCTGCAGCTCTTTCCGGGTGTCGACGCCAGTTCTACTTCATCCCTGAGCCATAATCAACTTCCTTAATGAAATACATAATTAACATATTATAATTGTAGTAAAGATGATTTTGACAGAAATCATTTTCCATATCTAATACTATGCTAATTTAATCTGTTCCTTACTCCCCGACATGACCTTTAATGATTAAGTTTCATGGCAGAATTTGTGTGTGTGTGTGTGTGTGTGTGTGTGTGTGTGTGTGTGTGTTTGATGGATTGGTTTATCCGGTGTAGTGGTTGAGACTCCTCTGTTGGTATGCCTGTCAATTTCTCTCTCCTTGAAAATCTCTCACAGACATGCATGTCCACACTCACTCAGAAAAAAGTCTTCATGAAAAAAAAAAAAAAGGTGTCAATGCACTCTTTCCTGGTGTGCCCTGAGAAGCTGGCCAGCCATAGACACTGTAAGGTGGTGGCCAACAGCCCAAATGAAAACAGTCTGTTTCTTCTAACTGCCTGGATTCTGACTTGAGTCACGTGGGTGTGGCACATGTCACTGCTAGAATTAAAATAAAGCAAACCCATCAAAGTATTTGGTTATCTAAGGTATGACTATAAGAGAGAAGTATAAATAATGTATTAATTTTAACAAGGTTTTTTAATCGCATACTACTCTTAGTTTTGTACCTTATCAATGTAATTATGTTAGCTCAAAACAGCCTTACTGAATCATCTTAATGATCTAGCAGATACACATATAATTAAGGAGCAATGGCTGAACTTCTTCCCTTCTTTTTGACAGCGTGAAATCAGTTACTTCGAGGGATCCAAAGAGTTTAATGAGGAGTTGGAACACACACACACACACACACACACACACACACACACACACACTCTACAGGCAATGGCATTCTAGGCTGCTGTTTCTCAAAAATCCACTTCAGCTTATAATAAGGAGATAATACGCAGTATAACCCAAAATACAGATGCACCAGTCATTTTAACATTCAGGACATGTTCTGACCATTTATATTTAATCCCACCATATTCTACTAAAACTAGTGGTTGGGGCTAGGGAGATGACACAGTCATGGGAAAGTGCTTGCCTCCATAGCATGAGGACCTGAGTTCAGATCCCCAGAACACAGGAAAAAGTCAAGTGAGGTGACACATGCCTATATCCCAGTGATCATGAGATAGGAGGCAGACCTTAGACCCTTGACGGACAGCTAGCCTGGTCATCTTGGTGGAATTCTAGGCAAATGAGAGATAAGCTAAAAAAAAGAAGAAAATGAAGTGCTCCTACTTTCCTTACATTTCTGTTACTGTAATAGAACACTTTGGTCAAAAGCAGTGCAGGGGAGAAAAGGTTTTTTGTTTTTCTTTTTCAGTTCACAGGCCACTATTGTAGGAAGTCAGAAACCGTGGAGGAACACTGCTTGCTGGATGGCTCAGTTCTTATTTAGTTGTCTGGTTGTCTTTTCTATATGATCCAGAATCCTCTGCACCAGGGAATGTCTACCCACAGTAGACAGGGCCTACTCATCAATTAATAATCAAGACTCTCTCTGGAAGACATGCCTACAGGGAAATCTGATGTGGATCCTTCCTCAGTGAGACCTCCCTTCTCCTGTCAGTCTAGGCTGTGGCAAGTTGACCGAGCTGACAAGGCAGTACCTGAGGAATAACGCCTGAGGACGGCTTCTGTCCTCCACAGTCACACTCACAAACATGGATACCACGCACATGAATACCTGTGCATGTGCGCATGTCTACACACACGCAGAAGGTAGTTGAGAGTCAGTGAATTTCACTGTTTATTTATTGTAAATTTTAACAAAACATGTCTCTAGTGGAAGCAGTCAAGTTCTATAGCTTTTGGTTGTTGTTGCGTTTGCGACAAGTCTTACATAACACACTCTGGCCTTGAACCTTTGGTGTAGCCACAGGTGATCTTGAAACACTAATCCTCTTGTCTCCAGCTCCCAGATGGGGAAACATCAGGAGTGTGCCATCATGCCTGGCTCCATTAGTACCTTCTTTGGCTTTAGTGTATGATTTATAGCCAATTCCTTCAATCATAATTAAAGGTAGAGTGATTTTAGGATGTTTAGGGGGTTATACTTAGAAGGACTGGGTCAGAAGCTTTTAAGAATCAACCTAGTCAGTAAATAGATACATGGAAATTGTAAAGTTGCTCACATAATGTTTTCTCATCCTTTCCTCATATGGAAAATGGGTATGAGATTAAAAGCTTGCATTAGTCATCATTTAAAGAAAATTATCCTGGAATATTAATGAGTTGTGTATGTTTAATATTAAAAAGAAAAGCATATGGAAATACTAAAAGTTAATAAAATCTTATGGGCATGCTTTAGTCTACACTATGATTTGGGGGAATGTGGAAAAGAAATTAAATAGTTGCAGAAAATGCTTATTGCATTGTTTGTTCTTTATATAAATTATACATGAGAAGCTTCAGGTCAACAACAGAATGGCTGCATGTACTTAAGATAGCTAGAGTTCATCCTGCCATTTCTAGCTCATGTGCATATATCATGTGAAAAATGACCAAAAAAAAAAAAAAACAACCCTTAGTTAATATCATCAAACTACTGAAATCAACATCAAGAAGGTAGCAGAATGTTGGAATGTGACTGACTATTAAACAAATTTATCATTTCTGGCAATTCTGAGAACTTGACTTCTTTGATTTTCATTCAAAATATGACATGAATGAATGTGAGAAGAACTATGAATATATGTCTTTAAGTAGATCTTTCTTCATTGGTACATGGATGCTTTAGCCTAGATGTACTCAGTGAAGTTTTACAGCAACCTTTCACCCTTCCAGGAAAGTGTAGTATCTTCATGCTATTAGCTTTTAATTTTTACCTTGAAAAGAGGCCAAATTTGGATTCAAATAGCCTTGAGTTGGGAGAACTCTTTTAAAAGCCTATTGTCTGACAGTCTACACCTTTTAAATGAGGTTGTTAGTTCATTCACATGTAATGTAATTTTGCTGCGACTAGATATATATCACTCATTTCTCTTTATTTTTACATTTTGTATCTTTTGTGATTATTGTATTTTATGGTTTTATCTTTAAAATTAGTTTCTCTGCTGTTTTTTAAACATTTACTCATTATTATTATTATTTCCTTCAGTATGGTTTCACTTACTTGCCTTTCTTTAAGGTATTTTTGTATATATTGTGTGTATATAGGTTATAAACCCAAACAATGAATCATTACAGTTATAGGTTATTTTATATAATCTTATGCTTTTAAAAACAAATTCTTAAAAAGATAAAAATAAGTTTGTTCCATTTTTTTGTTTTCACTCTTATTTTTATCATTTCTGGTAATTTTATTTCCTTTTTGATTCAGGTTACTACTTTGTGTGTTATTCTGTTTAATCCTGTAGGATCTTTTTTGTATTTCATGTAGGTTAGTGCGGTAGAACGAAATTAAGACTTTAATTATCTGTAATGTCTCTATTTGCTTTCATATTTTGGTGAAACAGAATATAGATTTTTGATTTTATGTTCTCTGTCAGTCTCTGTCTCTCATTGCTCACATTCTGGATATTTCTTTACACATGCATAGTAATTACAGGGCATAACGATGGAACAATGGACCGTCCATAGGGTTCTGTTGAAAAGTGACTCTGTAGACATCTCAGTTCACACAATGACACTATTATAATGTTCATACAACAGTATAATTGCCTAGAGACCCATCTCTCTGCATGTACCGCTCCATAAGCAGTGCCTGTCTGTGTTGTTCACCATGTTCCACAAGCCTTGGAGGCTGTGCCCACATCTCTTAAGTTGTGTGCTTTGTGGTCTTTGAACTCTAGTTTCTGTGGATTCTCTTCAGAGCCTACTGGTCCTTCTGCCTTCTCAGCACCATCTGCTGGGAGCATTCAGTGAACTCTCCAGCTCAGTCACTGGGTTTTCTGACTGGAGAATTCTCCCTTGCTTTGCCTGTTTCTCTAGCTGAAATATCTTCTTTCGTCAGTCTTCACTGTTGTATTTCCCTTTGCTTCTTTAGACACAGTTACCCATAATTCAGTGAACAGATAGAATCAGATGCTTTGAATATTTGGCTATAAAACACAACACCTAGGTTTATTTAACATTAATTACAGATGGTTACATTTTCCCCTCAAAGTATGGGTCATATTCTTTTCTGAGCAGATTATACCCAGTTGATATTTTAGAGGCAGGGTCTCATCACTTATTCTAGATCAGCTCCAAACTCCCGAGTTCTGAGATTATAGATATAATTCATCGTGCCCAATGATAGTTTCTCTAGGATGCTAAAACTAATTGTATAGATCTGGGTTCTGGTTTTTTGTTGGTTTGTTTTTTCCCATGATGGGTTTCCCCTTCTTAGTAATTTCCATTGTCTTCAACTGTGAAGTCCATTTCCCTGTGATGTGTGGCCACTGGTATTTCTGTTTTCTGGTGTTTCTATTCATTTGAGTCATTTTTTAAAAAAGTTCAGATCCTGTGGGATCACTCTTGTGTCTGCACAGCTTAATAATGAATCAGAGCACTGGCAGAAGTCGTGCCCAAACACTGCATTGGTGTCCTGACCACTCTTTCTGCCTGTCCTGGAGATCAGAGAAAGAGCACAAAGTGCTCCTCTCAGGCACCTCTGCTGTGCACAAGGTCCCAGAGTCACAACCAACTCACTGTCAGGCAGCTGGGTGGAGGGCGTGGCTTTGGCCCTCGGTGACTTCTCATTCCAGAGCCTCTCACTGTGCTTATGCTGACTTTCTGCCCTCCCTGGGTCTGCAGCGCTGGGGTAGAAGGGCTGTGAGCTTTCTTTCCTCCCTGCTGCCCTCCTCCATCTCAGTGGCATAGCTGTTGCTTTTAGTTAGTGCTGCCCTTTAAGAAACGAATGGGCATGGACTGGATGAACTGGGTAGGGGGCGGACTGAGCCAGCCCCAGGCAAGGAAGCAGATAGCCTAGATTTTAAAAGTGTTCTCACGATTAGATCCATTTCAACATTGCAATTCAGTTTTTATACTTGCTCTGTCTCCAGACACCTGAAACAGTTGCTTCATCTATGGTCGCTGTGATCATGTTTGCCCACATGTGAGATGCTGACCTCTCTACATAGCCATGTCAGAATCCCCTCTAGCGAAATGGAATCCAGAGACTTTCATGACATGGAGTAAGGGAAGGAAGGGCTTGAATGCTCCTCACCCGCAGCTCTCGTCTGTTTCTTTCCTGGTGGTCTGTTCCAGGTTCTGTATCTGCACAACAGCTTAATTATTTTCTTTGTGTGTCATAATGTTGTGGAGTCCTAATACCTTGTTGGCACCCTAGGAATTCATTCCTCAGGAAAAATCATTTTTCACTCCCTATCAGCCGTGGTTGGAAGATTGAAAGTGCCTTTCACTTAGCCCCGCCCACAACACGGGAAGATAAAATGAGCCAATATTTTTTTTCCATACATATAGAGAAACCATAAATTATGTCATCTTAAGAAACTGTATCACCTACTGTCTTACATGGAAGTTTTATCTTCCTGCATGTTTTCTTTTTAAAATTCAGTGGATATGCAAAGATTTAAAAATTGCTCCGTAGACTATTACACCAGGGTGCATTCCTTGATGGCGAACTGGCAAGAAAGGCAGAAATGACGATGGAGAAGAGTTATACCCTTAGACATGATGAAATGCTCCTGCAGAGAAAACAGCCATACATCACAAGATTTTATTTATTGACAAATTAATTCTCAATAAGTATAATTCATCTGCTTACCATTAAAAGCAACTAAACTTTTATAACCTTCCACATTAGATTTTCATATGAGCAAGCTGACAAATGAGAGAAAAATGTCTAGTTAGACTATGTATCTTGATTTTATATTCAGATATATGGTAAATATAACTATAGATAAAACCTCAGAAAGACAAGCACTCAGAGAAATTGGGAGCTGGCATTGCGGGGTCTTCATTTTTTTTCTTTCCTTGAAATGTCAAAGTGAGATAAGAATAATTGAACTTTTTGTAAATTTGTAAAGTAAATAGGTCTCAGTTAATTTCTATGTAGGAGATGACAGAGAAGACCCTTTAAATGAATTCATGTTAATTTTTTATTTTTTAATTTCTTCTTTTAAATTCATTTCTTTATTAATCAGATTTGTTTCTAAATAATTTCCCACACGTGCACAACGCTTGCCTCCTACCCTTACCCTACCACCTCTGTCTATCTTATGCATACACTCCTCTCTCCCACATCCTTGTCTGTTCCTATTGTTTTGTTACCCCTTGAGGTTAACCTGGGTTGTTGCTGCCCCTTGTCACCATGGGTTCGGATCTATCACTTGGAGCCAGGGTGCACAGTTAAAGGCAATGGTCCCGCTCTCCCGAAATCTATCATTAGCCAGAAATGAAGAACTCAAGAGCAGGTCCCTGGACCGCCCCTCCCCCGCCTACCACTTCTTTGACTTGATAGAGCTAGTCTTGTTGGCTCAATGTAGGTAACTTGTTGTGAGTTAATAATTGAAATAATTGTATGGAATCTAGGGAATAGCATGTCTAAGCTCTTCCTCACTTGGCTTTCACTTGGCTGCTGTGGGTTTTCTGAGTCCATATTTACTAAAAACTCAATTTTTTAAAACTCAAATTTCCTTGTTAGAATATTTTGAAATATATAATTGTTTCTTAATCCTTTTATAATTACTTCTTAGAAGCAATTTATTCATACCCTTTCTTCTATTAAAGCATGTTTTCAGAAAATGGGGCTCAGCAAAGATTCAGAGAACTAATATTTGAGTTTTCAGTTTTGAGGTCCTAAAGCAGGTCTTGATATCTAAGGATCAAAGAGGTAGTATTTGAGAGTAATGAAGAATTTTCTTTTCTTTTTTTTTGGTTTTTTGAGACAAGGTTTCTCTGTGTAGCTTTGTGCCTTTCCTGGATCTTGCTCTGTACATCAGGCTGGCCTCAAGCTCACGAAGATCTGCCTGCCTCTGCCTCCTAAGTGCTGGGATTAAAGGCGTGTGTCACCACCGCCAGCCTGTGATGAAGAATTTTCAAAGTTCCTTCACTAAAAAACTCTTCTTAACTCCAAGAGGAAAACACTATCTCCAGTGGTCCTTGTGGATGGTTGACCTGATCTAGGAACCTCCCAGTGAAAAGGAGAAAAATTCCCTGTGTTCACTCAATGCTCAGAAGACAGAAATGAGAGACTCTACAGAAGTCCTGAGTGAGAATTTCCCCTTGCCAGGCTTGCACACCTCAGAGACTGGGATGTAGAAGGGTGGAGAGAGAATTGCTAGAGCTCACACCTACCCACAATCTGGCATTTCATGACAACACCTAGCACAAGCCCAGAACAAGTTCCATTGTCCCTAAAGGTGTGAACTCTCTTCACCACTCTATCCATCCTCTCTAATGACACCCATATGTGTAGAAAGAAAAGTGAACAACTTCACTGACCATTGCCTTTCCTGCGTTTGTAAGTGTGCAGCCAAGAGGCGTTGGGTGTGAAATTCTTCCTGCATGCAAAGACCTATTACAAATGGTTTGAGTCCATCTCAGCCATAAAAGGCATCAAGCATGTCAGTCTTCCAACTGAAGCACTCACACTGCTATGCATGTGGGGCTTTGGGATGTAAGTTCTTCAACACATATTGCATCACGGATTTTAGGTACAAAAGCACACAAAATTACGTATACCCAACCTTGACTCTTTGGGAAGATGTTTCCTGGAAATGACACACAATAAAAACGATGAAAAAATAACAGATGAAAAACCAGCTAACATTTTGAAGGAGGAATGCACAGTTCCTTATGCCTCAGACATAAACCACACCATGGAAATTATGTGTGTATTTGCTAGCCAGTGTGACTTAGTGACTACGAGAGTCTAGCATTTCTCTTTCTAAAATAGCTGATAGATGGGGCAACGAGATTTATCACTTTTTAATTAAGCTCATGTCAACTCCTGAAGTTTATTTCAGTACAAATCTGTTGACCAAAGTCTTTTTGAAGAAACTGCCCCTGTTGAAGCTTAAGTATTCATGGGAAATTTCACAGCTAGTGCCACTGCTCCTTGGACTTGGCCGCCACATTTCAACCAGCACGGGCAGTGTGCTTTTCTATTTGCCCAACATATTTATGGAAATGAGTTCAGGATCAATCTTTGTTATTTTGTATTCCAGAGCAGCTCACTGCCCTGAGGGGAAAGAAGAAGAACGCTGACATAAATCTTACAAGACTCCACCTGAACCCCACATCCCAACACTGGACACCCACAACCTAACTCTGACCCAAGGCTTAGATTCCAGAACCCACCGAACACGGCCAGCAGTATCATTGATTAGGTGCAAACGAAATTAAAACTGCAGATTGCAGCCCTTATGACCAGGGTCCCTGTCACTAGAGTTTAAAACTTGAATGACATTCTGAAGATGAACATGAATGTGATTCTGGTAAGTTAAAGGAATAGGGAACAAAGAGAAAAGCATCTGACCACACTGGTCACTTACTTTAAAAAGTGTGGAAATTAGCAGGCTGCCGAGGTAGCTCGGGCTGTAAGGCACTTGCAGGGCAAACCTGAGGATGTGAGTTGGGAATCCCCTCCGCTCACACAAAGCGCCAAGTGTGTCAGCTCATCCCTGTAATCCTGGTGCTGAGATGGTCGTGGAGACAGGCCCATCCCTGGGGCCTGAGGATCAGCTGGTCCTATAGATAAGCTCCGGTTCCCTGAGAGACACTATCTCAAGGATTGAAGAAAAATAAATGGCTAGGAACTGAGGAAGACACTTCACAGTGACCTCTGATTTCTACAAGAATATGCTCATGCGTGTTTGAGCACCAACACATTCATGTGCACACATACATGTGCACATACACACAGACACAGGAAGTAATTAAGAATACGTATGATCTATTGATCACCTGGCTTTCCCAGGTCTGAAAGGCTCCCACTGGATTCTCAAGTGCTGCTTACATTTCAAAGGGTGACTCAACTATCAAGAGAGTTCCAGACGACAGCCAGAACTTGGTGGAGATCTAAGTGGCTTCAAGAGTCTTTTAAGTGGACACAGTTGGAGCTGATAGCAGAGGGCCAAGTCTGCTACCGGACAGACTGGAGAAGCTCCCTACACAGTACTTGGTGTAAGCCAAGCAGGGGGATGCTGAGCAACACGACCACATTAAAAGACTCACTTCTCACAGGACCACGGAAGGCTTCTCTAAGCGGTCTCCAATAACAGCCTCTCCCTCATCCCCCAAAGCTCCATGTTCATGTTTTCAATTATTTCTCATGATTCCTCTGGAACCCTAACCACTTTCACCTCTTGAGGACCTGAATACATTTCTACATCTGCCAGGGGAGGCCTTTCCCTAACCTCCATAAGCCAGACTCAGAGTTTAATCACCACAGTGAATTGCCCTGGTGTTTTCTTTTTTTCACATCCCAGTGTTCAGAGCAGGGCTGGAGAGCAGACAGGAAGATGAGCTAGGCAACCACAGGAGTGCAGAGGTGTTCTCTGGGAGACTCAGCTAGCCTCAGCTTACGCGTCATCCGAAATGTTCTTCCTTATACGACTGCTCAGTGTAAGTGCTCCAAGGAGCGCAGCAGAAATTCCGGGTGCTTCTTTCTCCTCCCCCCCCCCCCCCCCGTGTCCCCCTATCTCACAGTAGTTCCTGGGATATCCTTCATCGTGGCTCTCACTGCTGCCTGTTTCTCATCCGTGTTAAACTCCATCACTGAAGTCTTTAGTATTCAAAGCACAACATGCAATTTATTTGAAAAGAATGTGTGTACATGTGAACAAGTGTATGTGGGTACTCAAGCATGTGTGTGCATGTGCCCATAGAGGCCAGAGGCCAACCTTAGGCATTCTTTCTCAGAATCAGCCATCTGTAGTGTCTGTCATTGTCCCAGAGTTCACCAGTTCAGCTTGGGTGACTGGTCAGTGGGCCCTGACATCCTTCTGCCTCTCTCTCAAGTGTTGGGTCACAGGGATGCCACATCACTCCTGTGTTTCTCTTATGGGTTCTGGGTACCAGACTCAGATATTTGTGCTTTTGAGGCAAGCACTTTACCAGTTAGGACCACTAGCTCTCCCTTCCAGTTTCTGAGTGGAGTAATCCACAACCTTCATATGCATCTTTGCCTGAGATGCGCCAGCCTCCCCCTGCTCTCTGGGCCCTGCCGCAGTGCATGCAGACTCACTAGAACTGGGATTTGTTCTTTGGATCTTTAAACACTTACTACCAACCCCTGCTCCCTTTTCTGAGCAATGACAAGGGCTGTTCACACACTGGAGCATTAAACATTGGCATCCTCTAAAGACAGCAAACACAGCCTTGGAAGAAGGATGCTTTACACAGCCCTAGTAGGACAATTTTAAAACTTCCTTTACATGTAGGGCTAAGGGGCAGACCAGGACCAGAGTCCTCAGAGCGCCAAAGTGGCATGCAGGTTAGATGGGGATGCCTGGCTCTGGTGACTAGATGATGACTGATAGCTCTCAAGGAGGGAGGGAAGGGATGGGATGTTTAACTTCACCCTGGAAGGGTGAGGAGATCAAGAGAGCGGTTCAGAGTTGCTTTTTCCAGAAGTAGGGAAAAAGCAGGCTGAGCATATCCAGGGTAAAACAGGGCACAGGAAAGAGTCACATGTGTTTATTTTAAATGAACGATAATGAATTTTAGGACTGCAGCTCTTGGCTGTAGGCTGTGGTCACCTTCACACACACACACACACACACACACACACACACACACACACACACACACTGGTCTTTTTCCTCACCCTTTGTTCAGTTCCTGTGAGGCCCTGGGTTCTGAGGTCAGTACACTTCACAGGGAATCTCCCCATGGCCTCATCCAATCATGACACCCTACCCGGGATTTCAAGCACAGCGGCATAATTAAAAATGTCACTATTATTGCAGGATGCCTTCTTTACTCCGGAGCAGGTGGAGCTGGGGCCTGGGGCCAAATGAGTACTTCCTTGTTGTTTTAATATGAAAGAGGGTTTTATTTTTAACATATTATTATGACTGAAGGCATTTCATTAAAATTGATCAGCCAGGTTTAATGCAGGATTGACGGCTGTGAATTGGTGACTTTACCTTAAAGAAAAGCCAATTTGTGTCAAAAAATATCTCCCAACCAATCATTCAAGCAGTTTCTAGAAGGTGAGTTTCTGTACTGACTGTGAGTGATGCAGAGGGATCCTGGTTAAACCCGGGGCTTCTAAGATTCGAGGTGTGTCAGGAGCCTCGGGGACAGAGACCTACAGAGACTCCTCTCTGAAAGATGACACATTTTCCTTCTGCCACCAGTGTGTCCTCGGTGAGATTCTCCTGGGAGGAGCACCTGCTGAGGCTGTGTATGAGAGGACAGCCGTAGAGGACAAGGTGGGGCCTGAGGAGACGCTGGGTAGAGTGCAGCATGGCTCTCCTTCACTCGTTCAGGGTGAGATGGGCGTCACTGCTAGAGGACTAGAAACCCTGTAAACTCGGAAGCAGCAGATGAATTTAAAGAGCCATTATGCAGTTACTTTGCTTTGGAGATTTAAACAAAATCTATTCCATGGACTTAAAAAATGTAAATATGTGTGTGCCTGCTTATCTGTATATGCAGCATGTGCATACAGAGCCTCCAGAGGCCGAAAGAGTGTGTCCAGTCCTCCGGAACCGAAATTACAGGTGAGCTGCCTCACACGAGTCCTGGAGACCTGGAGTCCTGGGAACCAAACCTGGGCTCTCTGCAATAGCCGTGTGAGCTCGTAGCCAGCTCTCCAGCCTCTTATTTTAGTTTTTACTTTAAAAATACTCCTCTTCTTTCCTACCTTTTCTCCTCTTTCTTTTATTTCATTTTATTCTTTTATGTGACTGAATCTTTCTATCTAGCCAGCCTTGAACTCAGGGCATCCTGCCTGAGTGAGCTTCTGGGTTCTGAGAATCCAGGCCTGAAGTAATGCCCAGTTCGTTTTCATTTTTACTTTTCAGTTTTGATCCATTTCTCAACCTGGAGACTCATATATAAAGAAGGATCCCATTAAGAAGGACATATATCTTGTATAGAAAAGTTCAGGGTGAGTTTAATATCTCAAAGGATATTTCTTAATGTATTAGTGTATCATAAATTCTTATATTTCTCGTGCTTACTCCAGTATCATGAGTTCATTAAAAGCTATTACAAATTTTGAATTTGTGTATAGGAACTATATAGATATTGAGTTGATAAGCATTTGATACTGCTCTAAATAATTTTACCATTCTGGTTTTAAATTTCTTAACATTCTCAACTGTTACCCTTAATGTCTATTTAATATAAATTTTGAGGGTGAAACTCTTTTCATGAGGGAAGTGGAAACTTTAGCATGGTGTGCGGGTTGGTTTTTGTCAATTTGACACAGACTGGAGTCATCTGAGAAGGGGGAACCTCAATTGAAGAGTTGCCTTCCTCATCTTGGTCTATGGGAATGTCCTTGGTTAATGAGTGATCACTGTGGGTGGTGCCATTCCTAGGCAACTGTTCCTAGGTTGCATAAGAAAGCAAGCTGGGCAAGCCAAGGCCAGCAAGCCTGTAAGCAGTGTACCCCCATGGGGTTCCTGTGTCCAGTTCTGGCCCTGGTTTCACTTAGTGAGGGACAGTGACATGGATGTGTAAGCCCAATAAACCCTTTTCTTCCCCCATGTTAGTTTTGTGGTCATTGTTTTATTATAATAACAGAAGTCAAATTAGAACAAATAGAAACAGAACCCTGGCTTTACAAAGCACTGATTGATGAGATATGTAGAGTGGAAACTTCTTCATCTGCCACATCCCAGTTGTGATTAAAGAATTTGTGGAGATCGTCAAGTATCCCAATCTCTTTTTCTGTGGAGGAGGAGCCCTATAAACGATTTTATTCACTGGTCTTTTTTGTTTGTTTTTTCATGACAAGACCGTGTAACAGTTTTGGTTGTCCTGGAACTCACTTTTGTAGACCAGGTTGGCCTTGAAATCACAAAGATCCACCTGCCTCTGCCTCCTGAGTGCTGGAATCAAAGGTGTGCACTACCACCACCACCACACAGCTTACCCTGGTCTTATTTTAATACCATTAAACTGATATGAATCGATTTTTTTTTTTTTTTTTTTTTTTTTTGGTTTTTCGAGACAGGGTTTCTCTGTGTAGCTTTGCGCCTTTCCTGGAACTCACTTGGTAGCCCAGGTTGGCCTCGAACTCACAAAGATCCGCCTGCCTCTGCCTCCCTAGTGCATGAATCGATTTTTAAATGTATGTTTCAATATTTTATACATATAAGTTATATAAAAACAAACATGTCTATTACATATCATACATAATAGTATAGTAGACATGTACATATTTATATATCAGTGTGTTTGTATGTATACATATGAATAATACATACAATCATAGAAAACTAAATAGTTAAAAAGAAAAAAATTTGATTTTTATGGTGATTTCCCCGAAAATGACATGTTTCTTAAGACATCAATTTTCTTTTATTGATACTCATACTCATGAAAAGTCACTGCTACAGAGTGCAGCAGAGGTGGTGAGAGGAGAGCACTGGGATGTGCTGAGTGTGGGAGCACAGTGATGTGCTAAGTGTGGGAGCACAGTGATGTGCTGAGTGTGGGAGCACAGTGATGTGCTGAGTGTGGGAGCACTGGGATGTGCTGAGTGTGGGAGCACTGGGATGTGCTGAGTGTGGGAGCACTGGGATGTGCTGAGTGTGGGAGCACTGGGATGTGCTGAGTGTGGGAGCACTGGGATGTGCTGAGTCCAGGGAGCACTGGGATGTACTAAGTGTGGGAGCACTGGGATGTACTAAGTGTGGGAGCACTGGGATGTGCTGAGTGTGGGAGCACTGGGATGTGTTGAGTGTGGGAGCACTGGGATGTGCTGAGTCCAGGGAGCACTAGGATGTACTAAGTGAGGAAGCACTGGGATGTACTAAGTGTGGGAGCACTGGGATGTGCTGAGTGTGGGAGCACTGGGACGTGTTGAGTGTGGGAGCACAGTGATGTGCTGAGTGTGGGAGCACAGTGATGTGCTGAGTGTGGGAGCACAGTGATGTGCTGAGTGTGGGAGCACTGGGATGTGCTGAGTGTGGGAGCACAGTGATGTGCTGAGTGTGGGAGCACTGGGATGTGCTGAGTGTGGGAGCACAGTGATGTGCTGAGTGTGGAGCACAGTGATGTGCTGAGTGTGGGAGCACAGTGATGTGCTGAGTGTGGGAGCACTGGGATGTGCTGAGTGTGGGAGCACAGTGATGTGCTAAGTGTGGGAGCACAGTGATGTGCTGAGTGTGGGAGCACAGTGATGTGCTGAGTGTGGGAGCACTGGGATGTGCTGAGTGTGGGAGCACTGGGATGTGCTAAGTGTGGGAGCACAGTGATGTGCTAAGTGTGGGAGCACAGTGATGTGCTGAGTGTGGGAGCACTGGGATGTACTAAGTGAGGGAGCACTGGGATGTACTAAGTGAGGGAGCACTGTGATGTACTAAGTATGGGAGCACAGTGATGTGCTGAGTGTGGGAGCACAGTGATGTGCTAAGTGTGGAAGCACTAGGATGTACTAAGTGAGGGAGCACAGTGATGTGTTGAGTGTGGGAGCACTGGGATGTGCTGAGTCCAGGGAGCACTAGGATGTACTAAGTGAGGGAGCACTGTGATGTACTAAGTGTGGGAGCACAGTGATGTGTTGAGTGTGGGAGCACTGGGATGTGCTGAGTCCAGGGAGCACTAGGATGTACTAAGTGAGGGAGCACTGTGATGTACTAAGTGTGGGAGCACAGTGATGTATTGAGTGCAGGGAGCACTAAGATGTGCTGAGTGTGGGAGCACTAAGATGTGCTGTGTGCTGGGAGCACTGTGATGTACTAAGTGTGGCTCACAAAGCTTTAAACCCAGGGGAAGTAAGATGGAGTAAAGCTGAGGACCAAGGCATTCAGCTAAGAGGGATAGAGCCAAGGCTATTCTAGAGTCCAGGTCCAGTAGGTCAAGAAAAATCATGGGTAATTTCACAGGATGTCATGTCACAGCTTGATGAAGGGACACTTGAGGACTGCACTCAGGGAAACCATTCATGTAAGATTAAGCACTCTATTTGAAAATGTTCTTTTAGATGTGTATTCAAAAAGAATACAGTTGAGAAAACCAGGAGATGGGGCATTATAGCTCCTTTATTATGAGAAATTCATTGAGAGACTGAATTTATTTAGACTGGAAAATACAGTTTGAGTTTTCAAAATTGAGTTTTCTTCCTAGGGAAACAAGATTAATTATTCCAGATAACAATAAACATTTTTTCTTATCTTGTTCAATGTGCCAGCACTTGTTCTTTGTAAGAACATTTGTGTTCTTCTCTAACTTTTAAAAATTTCTAATCTGCTTTTGGTAACTGTAATTTATCCCAAGTCAATGCTAGTTGTACCATGTTTATTTTATTGTTAACATGCATGTTTATTTGCTAAGCATAGGAAGAACGGCTGTTTTAAAAGCTGAATTAAAGTTTGACTTTACTGTGTAATATTAAGCAATATTCACTAGTATAAATCAGTAGTGATATTATTATTAATATTGATAGTAATGATATGAAACAGAAGTTGATGGATTGTATATACATTATAGCTACAAATAACAGTATAACATGTTCTCTGCATAAAAATTAAAATGTAGACTGAAAGCAAATTTTAAGATGATAAAGCCCATTCAAGGGGGCTGGAAAGATGAGTCAGCAGTTAAAATAATGTATTGTTCTTGCAGAGGACCTGAGTGTGGTTGCCACCACCCACACTGGGCAGCTCACAACAGCTTGTAATTACTGCTCCAGGCAGATACAATGCCCTCTTCTGGCTGTACTGAGAACCTACACTCATTTGCTCATGAAAACACACACTCACATAAAAAGAAAAAATCTTAAAAATTAAATGTTAATGTTTTAAAAAGCTAATTCAAGTAAAAAAATAACCATTGTTGATATTTTGTACTGACTCAAAAAGCATGTGTAAATATTTCACAAAGACGGGCTAATACTGGACATGGCGTTTAGTAGCATGTTCTTTTACTCAATTCAATCTAGAAAACCATGTATGGTGTACTGTTCTGGAGCAAGACATTAGTCTTTATCTTATTCAGTCTTCTAATATTAGAAATTTGGTTATTACTACTTTTTCAGTTTTACAAAAAGCTAAGAATCTAGGACATTCTGATGGCCAAATTTTAGCACCTTCATAATTAGCTCCTAGAAATTAGTTATTCGAAAGAGATTTTCAAAGTGAAAATGAAGGCTTATTTCCAAAAGTTTTGATGATTACGTATTTGTAGACCATTGTTGGTTCCTCTTTTTTTGGTATTATTTTCCACTTTAAACTGAAGCATTTATATTTTGTATTAACACAGGATCTGTTCATATGTTACAACTAGTAATCCTTTGTCATGCATTAAAAAATATTTAAGCTGTGAGTGGTGGCACATACCTTTAATACCAGTGTCATAGAATATTATTTCAAAGTGTGCTACTTGTGTTTATGTTGCATTTTGTTTAACTCTGTGAAGCTGTGTTACTTTGCCTACCTAAAACACCCAATGGTCTAATAAAGAGCTGAATGGCCAATAGTGAGGCAGGAGAAAGGATAGGTGGGTCTGGAAGTCAGAAAGGATAAATAGAAGGAGAAATCTAGGAGGAAGAAGGAGGAACAAGAAAAGGAGGAGGACATCAGGGGTCAGCCACCTAGCCAGCCATGGAGTAAGAAACAAAGTAAGGTTACAGAAGTTAAAAAAAAAAGGTAAAAGTCCAGAGGTAAAAAGTAGCTGGGAAAATATAAAGTTAGGAAAAGCTGGCAAGAAACAAGTCAAGCTAAGGCAGGGCATTTATGATTAGGAATGAGCCTCCATGTGTGATTTATTTGGGAGCTGGGTGGCAGACTCCCGAAAGAGTAAAAGAGTAAAACAAGACAACATACCAGCACTTGAGAGGGAAGGCCAGTCTGGTCAACATGGCAAATTCTGGGCCATCCAGGGCTACAGAGCAAGAGCCTATCTCAAAAATATTTTATACATTTTTTTTCCTGAATTGTATTTACAGTGCTTTATGTCACAATGAAATCTATCGATACTTAAACTTTCTCATTATTTTCTTTCTACTTAGAATGGACCGCCTTGGGAAGGGGAAACAAATGAGATCTCCATGAGTAAATGGGGACGGGATGGGGGCAATAGAGGGGAGGGGATGAGGAATGAGACCATGAGGGAACGGGGTAGTTGAGCTGGAGGAGGGACTGAGTGGGAGAGCAGTGAACGAGATAACTTGACAGAGGGAGATATCAGGGGGGTAAGGGAGAAACCTGGTGCTAGGGAAATTCCCAGGAATCCACAAGGATGACCCCAGTTTAGACTACTAGCAATAGTGGAGAGGATGCCTGAACTGGCCTATCCCAGTAATCAGATTGGTGAATACCCTAACTGTCATCATAGAGCCTTCATCTAGTAACTGATGGAAGCAGATGCAGAGATCCACAGCCAAGCACCAGGCTGAACTCTGGGAGTCCAGTCAAAGAAAAGGAAGAGGGATTATATCAGCAAGGGAGTTCAAGATCATGATGGGGAAAACTACAGAGACAACTGAACCAAGGAACTCATGAACTTTAGACTGACAGCTGTGGAACCTGCATGGGACCAGATTAATTCCTCTGCAGTTGTGTAGCTTGGTCTGTTTGAGAGGCCCCTGACAGTGGGATCCGATTTATCCCTGGTGCATGAGCTGGCTTGCTGGAGCCCATTACCTATGGTGGAACGCCTTGCTCTCCCTTGATGTGTGTGGAGGGGCTTGGTCCTGCCTCACCTGAATGTACCAGGCTTTGCTGACTCCCCATGGGAGGCCTTACCCTTTTGGAGAATGGTTTGGAGAGTTGGGGGAAAGGCTGTGGGGGGAACAGGAGGAGAGAGGGAGGTGGATCTGTGGTTAGTATGCAAAATGAATAAAAATTTTAAATTAAAAAAAGAAAGGACCTGTAGTTTCACCTTTCTTTGCATGTAAATGCATATTATCTGTTTTGTAATGGTTATATTCCCTGTATGTTATTATATTACTTATTGTTATCATTATTATTAATAATAATATTTTTATTCTTTTAAATACTTTTAGCTAATTTCAGTGAACACTCTTGCTTTTCACAGACTGCCATATCCATGAGGAAATGATTGTGTTGTTCTGTTCTTCAATTCGTACACCATTTTGGTTTTTCCTGTTTTATTGCATTGGTCAGACTGTCAAGCACACTTGATACTGTGCAGATAACAGTTTTCTGAGAGTTGATGTGTGCAACACTGCTTCACACTCTTCTCTTGTTCCTGGTCTTACATTTATTCAGACCACTCTCTTGAGATGTTTCCTGAGTCTTAGATTCAAAGGGAGTTAATACAGAGGACTCATCACCTGTGTGCATTTGGGCAGTACTAATTGGATAATGAACACTGAAACATGGAGGACATAAAGTTTGGAGGGAGCCAGTGTGTGTAGGGGGGTGTTAGAAAGAATTATAGGGAGAGATAAATGTGACAAATAACAGGTTGTATAATTGTAAAATTCTCAAATACCAAATTAAAAATATTTTTTTAAAAAAGAAAATCAATCACAAATATAAAATGTTGACAATAAAATCAGCATTACCTGACTATTTGTAATTTCAGTAAACTCTTATCATGGTATCTCAGGAAATACCATATTGTTGGTTTGAAATCCCTCCTTTGTCAGATTGGAAAGCACCTGTGCATTCTGAGTTTATTGAGATATGTTAGGAAGCAGCAGTGCATGTAGCATGAATCTTAAAGAGTCTTATTAATAAAATCAAACCTGGAGCCAGGTATGGGGTGAACGCTGAAAGGTCAGAGAAGCAGAACAAGCCACAGCTTCCTCACCTCACCAATTCCTCATATGGTCCTGTTTCCTTAGACTGGAAGCTTCTGAGTCCTCATCCAAATGGATCTCAGCTGAACTGCTTCTCAAAAGCCTGAAAGCTTAACCAGCTCTAGTTCCTGGTCCTCACGCCTTATATACCTTTCTGCTTTCTGCCATCACTCTCTGGGATTAAAAGCTCAGTTCCTGGGATTAAAGGCGTGTGTCACCATGCCTGGCTGTTTCCAATGTGGCTTTAAACTCATAGAGATCCCGATAGATCTCTGCCTCCCAAGTGATAGGATTAAAGGCGTGTGCTACCACTGCCTAACCTCTATGTTTAATATTGTGGCTGTTCTGTTCTCTGACTCCAGATAAGTTTATTAGAGTGCACAATATTTTGGGGGACACAGTACCACCACAGGTGCACACCAAGTTTATTGAGGGTAGGTTAGGAAGCAGAGGTGCACCCCGAGTTTACTGAGGGTGGTTTAGGAAGCGGCGGTGCACCCCGAGTTTACTGAGGGTAGGTTAGGAAGCGGCGGTGCACCCCGAGTTTACTGAGCGTGGTTTAGGAAGCAGAGGTGCACCCCGAGTTTACAGAGGGTAGGTTAGGAAGCAGAGGTGCACCCCGAGTTTACTGAGGGGAGGTATTAAACTGCACAAAGATGCTATTTGTTCTCTGCTGTGTCTTCTTTCACCTGAGATGAGTCAGGAGGCCCCACAGATTTCAAACACTTCTGGACTCCATATTACTCACAACCTTTCCTTTTGCTAGTCTTCTGAAAGCTCTCTGGGAAGACTCAAGGTAGTTGCTGAGGTAATGACTGGAGACTTCTGACTTAACTGTATTTTCTCTCTTCACTCACCTGAGCCCCATCTACGTCTGTTGTATTTTCTTTATTTGGTTTTTGGTAACTAATATTTATTGGAGAATTCTAATTAACAGAATTATAAATCCATAAGTGTTTCAAAATCTCACCTCTACTTGCTTTAAATGTATTCTTAATCAATTTCAGGCAACTTTGAAAATATTTATTTATTATACAGGAAAAAATGAACGCTATTTTATTATTTTCATGTGTCGAAACAAGGTCTTATGTAGCACAGTCTGGTTTCAAACTCACTATGTAGTCAAGGCTGGCCTTGAACTCCTGATTCCCCTGGTTCCACATCCTGAGCTAGGCTTGCAGGTACATACTACCATGCCTGGAATTTTAAAAGGAACACATCTTAAAAGGCTGTCTATACTTTTATATTAATTGAGCTATTGTTCAATTATAAGTTGTTTTATATTCAGCCTATATGTTTTCCTTTACAATGTCAGGTTTATTTTGTTTTCCTTTAACTTATCGATTTAACTGTTTCATTTTTATGTGTATATAATTTTGTTTAAAAATGAAAGATTTTAGTGCATTGAATTAGCACATTTAGTTTCTAGTTAGTATTCAGCTGTCACCTTGACATAGCCTAGTCTGAGAGAGTCTCAATTAAGGGACTGTCTGCCCAGATCAGACCTGTAGCCATGTGTATGTGAGAGATTGGTGATTGATGAGGGAGGGCAAAGACCACCGCGGGTGGCGCCGTTCCCATGCAGGTGGGTCTGCCTGTCTAGGAAAGCTAGCTGAGCAAGCCAGGAAGCACCAGCATTCCTCCATAGTTTCTGCTTCAGTTGCTGCTTGAGTTCTTGCCTTGGCTTCCCTAGATTATCTAGATTATGGAATATGATATGGAAGTATAAACCAAATAAACTCTTTCATTTCCTAAGCTGCTTGGTCAGAGTGTTACAGAAACAGAAAGTAATCTGGAACAGTGTAGCCTTGTCTGCACTCAGACATGTGTATTCATTATTTCAATACATTCTACAGTTGTATTCCCAGTAGCCTTTTTCCTTTTTCAAGAAATAAGAGGTATACACCTTTAACCCCAGCATTTGGAAAGCTGAGGCAGGAGAATCATTAGGAGATTGAGGCCAGCCTGGGCTGCTGAGAATTTATCTTAACAAAACAAACACTAACAGGTGGTTCTTCTAGGAGACTGATTTTATCCCAGTGTAGAATTTTCTCTGTGTAGGTGTTATAGGTCATCTGTGACGGTGGTGAGGGGTGGGCAAACAGAATTGTTGGCTATTTTAAGATGCCATGTCAATAACAGTTGAGAGGGACATGTGTCCTCAAAAACAAGGAGACCAGGGGAGAGTGTGCTTTCTTAGTTTGTTTCTCTTTGCTGTGATAAAACACTGACCAAAAGCAACTTGGGGAGAAAGGGCTTATTTGCTTTATAGGTTATAGCCCATCATTGACGGAAGTGAGGGCAGGAACTCAGGAAGGAACCCGAAGGCAGGAACTGAAGCAGAGACCACTGTGGAATGATGCTTACTGGCTTGTTTCCAGGCTCATAGTTAGCTACCTTTTTTTATACATCCCAGGCTCACCTGCCTAGAGATGGTACTGCCCACAGTGGACTGGGTCCTCCTACATCAAAGCAATCAAGAAAATGCCTCACAGTCATGCTCACAGGCCAATCTGATGGAGGCAGAGGTTCCCTTTCCTGGGTGTGTCAAGTTGACAACCAAGATTCGTTGTCACATGGCTACTATCTTACTCCTGTGAAAGCCTATTGTGTGAGCAGATAGTTAGAAGAGGCTGCTATGGTGATTGAAGGGCTGGTTTAATGTTTCTAGGAAAAGCAATAGTTCATGGGACAAATCTTTAACCAGCATTCACTGAACTTTTGTCAGTCCAAGCCCTTGACTGGCCACAAGGCCTATAGAAGCATCTACAGGAGGGCTGTCTCTATCTGTGAGGCATCTTAGCACCTATGGAGGATGCTCTCTATGTCTTAAGGTCACCTCCAAGGATGTCATGGTATCCGTACCTCCAAGTGAATTTTGTTTTCTTCAACCAATTTCCTTAATGTAATCTGATTTGATTGTTGATGTTCTTCAGTAAATATATTATCACAAGATTTTATCCAGAAACCCTGTCACTTTTCCATTTTTTCTATGACTCTATATGTTAAATGTTCTTTGAAAAATGGGCAGAAAGTGGTGTTTTAAACATGATTAGAGGAAGCAGTGTAGAGCCAAATAAGGAAGATGGATTTCCCAAGGAGTTGGACTCTTTATTCAATCTCATTCCACGTTGAAATTTAAATTTGACCCATGAGGCTCAAGGGGATTTAAAGGCATTAAAGGATGCAGTGGGGGCAGTATGATTTTTACGTGATGTGTGCTTTGCAAATTCACACCTCTTCTCTTCCTGGTACCAATGCTTGGTTTTGCAAGGTCATCATTGCTATTCACCAAACCAAGACAAAAGAAGGGAGAAAATAGTAGTTCTTTTGACACATGGTGTTCCCTAATTTTAGTTACAATCATTTACAAAGGTAAAGGAAAAAAAAAAAACTAGAGTGAGCAGAATTTTGTGAGAGGAATTCAAAGCTTCTAATTAATCAATTTAAGCATAAAAGCATAAATCACACACACCCCACTTCTTAAAATAAACTTATAGGAATAAGTGGAAAAATAAATAAAACAGTGTTAAAATACATTCTCATAATGAAAGTCTGATAGGCAAAAATCTGAAATAATTTTTATAATATTTTATCTTTAATGCATCTGTCTCAATTGTAATTTTTATGCATAATCTGAATGATGTAGGCATTTGTATGTGAAAGCCTTCTGGAAAGATAATTCAGAAGATGGATCTGAGTGTATTTACCCAGCAACTTAGTGGAATCTTTCAAACTTAACAGAAGTGCCAAGCTGTCGGTCCTGGAGACAGACCTGCTATTCCTGCCTGCTGAGGAGGACAGGAAGCCTCACCAGATCTCCTCACTCACCCCCACTCACGGGGTTAGTGTAGTGAATGGAGAACAGGACCATTTGCTAGCCTTCTTCATTACTGTGTCCTGCACACAGCAAATGGCACACACTGAGCAAACAAATGAGCTTTTACACGTGAGAAAACTTGGAATGTGTCTAGTGGCTGCTCAGTCTGCGTGTCTACTGTGAGGAGGGTGCAGAGGAGGCCCTGACTAATGGGTGCCCAACAGGTCTGCAAGCCACTGCAGGGGCATCTGGAAAGGAGAAGGTCTCATGTGACTTTAATGATCTTTTGAGCAAATTTTAATATGAACGTTATGTGTTTTCAGAGATGACTCAGTGGCTAAGAATGCTTGCCTCTCTTCCAGAGGACCCAAGTTCAATTCCCAACATGTGCTCAAAATTGCCTGTAACTTCAGCCCTAGGGATCTCCAGCACCCGATTCTGGCCTCTGCCTGCACACACAGGAGGCATATATACACAGAGAGATACACAAACATAGGCATCAATTTAAAAATAAACATATACTTTGCCCGAAAATAAAAGGTTCAGTTCACTGAATTTTAACACCTATACAGCTAGTATAACTACCAAACAGCAGGAGTGAACTATTAACCTTGTTCCTTTAATTTATTTCCAAATTTAGTAAGAGAAATCCTGAATTCATACCAATATTGAACTGAAGTGTCATATCTTTGAATCATTTTTACTTTGCTAAGAATCCTGGTCTCTACGCACTTGCATTCATAATTAGGTAAATGTTTTCTTTCCTTTGTGTTTTTAAATTAATTTGTATATAAAATAGTAACTTCACTGTTTCATACAGATATATTGTTGCACCTTGTCATATTTTCTCCCTCACCACTGTCCTCCATCACTCCCACCTCTCACTAGGTTCCCTCCTCCTGGTTCTTCTTTCATATTGTGTGTGTATGTTTATTTATATCTAGAAGTTTCCTTTCTTCCACCATTACCCCCATGCATTAGACACTTTTATATCATTGTGATAAGACACCATGTCCAAGGCAACTTATAAAAGAAAGAGCTTATTTGGGGCTTATGGTTTCAGAGGGTTAGAGTCCACGATGGACGAGCAAGGGCATCACAGTGGGAACATTTGAGAGCTCACGTCCCGATTGAAAAGTTGGAGGCAGGGAGAGCTAGCTGGGAATGGCCTGGGGTTTTTCTAGCCTCAGAGCTGAGCCTCAGGGACATACCTCCGCCAACAAGGACAATCTTTCCTTCCCACATAGTTCCACCAGCTGGGGACCAAGCATCCAAACATATGTGCCTCCAGGGCCATTCCCACTCAACCACCACATCCTCTCGCTCCCTGAGCCTTTGGGTCCTCTTTCCTTCTCTTGGGTCCCCTTCTACTTCCCACTTATGAGAAGGAACATCAGCATCTGTCCTTCTGTGTGGAGCTTCTTTCTTTCAACTCAGTGTAACATTGTGTTTTGTTCATCTGCTGGCTTTTAACATTGTATGTATTTGTTTCCTATATACCTTTACTATTCAAGGCCTTCAGTTTTTACTGTGATTTTCATGACTTCTTTCTTATGTTCTGAATCCAAGTAAACTTGTCAGTTCTGTGTATATAACAAGGTTTTTTTTCTTTTCTTTATATCAATTTGTGACTTATCCAATTAATATCTTAATGGTATCCTACTTGAAGTGGAAACTTTCAGTGTTGATGAGGTCCAATTTAGCATTTTTTCTGAGCCAGGATCCCATAGAGCTGCAGTATCAGAGAAATTGAGACCCACAGTGTTAGTCACTGCATATTTTACCTTTTCCCAAAGTGTCCTGTTCAGAACACAGGTATCTCTAGGCTGCTCCAATTTCCAGAACATCTGGCCTTAGGGGAAAAGGACCTCACACCAGTCCCACAGTTCACTCCCTGTGTAAAGGGTTTCAGATTCTTCATTTACATATTAATTCTCAGGAGGATATAGAGAGTATGTTAATAAGGAATAGCCATCCAATTCAATTAATAGAGTCTAAAAAAAGCATATTAAATGAAATAGCCACTGGAAATAGATCTAAATGTTGATTTAATTTTCAGATTTTATAACTTTTGGCACACAAGATTTTATAGTCTTATGAAAAAATTCTGTCAACAAAACTCACCTAGTAATATATTAATTGACTGAGAAAGTTTGGTTAAAGAGATGTCTTGTGTTATGTAGAAAGTGTGTAGACTTAGTAAATTAATTTTCCATGAACTAAAACATTTTGTGGTTCCTATAATGCATCTCATTTTCTTCTTCTCGGGTAAATTAACACTTCTCTTGGCCACCTGATTGCATTCAGAACTGAGAGTTCTGTACTGCTATAGGTTACTCTGTGGCCAAAAGGGTAACTAAAGAACCCCCACAAAGCTGGACTTTGATTATCCCACACCCCCTGGTCTTCTTCTTTTATAGTTCTGTATAAATTTCTGTTGACACCAGCAAGGATGACACTATCAGGAAGTTTCATGGACCAAACTGGAGCATCTTATAGATGGTCAAGTTGGTCAAAATGGCTTTCCTGATGGTAACCAAGATAACGGTAGTGTAGATGGCTGCTTCCATGAAACAGGCACTGTGCTGGCCACTGATGTAAGCCCGTTATGTGTGTGAATTCACTTAATCTTCAAGATCACCCATGAGTGAGAGGGTAAGAACCAGCGAATTGATTTTTGCTAGACAAGAATATGGAACTGGGCAGAAAGCAATTCCTTCTACCAGAGCGATATTCTCAACCCTAAAGTCATATTGACCATGTGGGGACGTCTCAAATCTCGCTGCTCAGAGGTTTGGGTTCTGACTTAATTGGCCTATGGTGAGGTTCAGGCATTAGGATTCATATTACAAAGCAGCCAGTGTGTCCCACAGTGCAAAAATAAATAGTTCCAGGCTTGGTTGTGTGTCTCTAGGTAGTTACCTAACATCTATAAGCACATTCAAGAAACTAAAAACAAGAATTTTCCTTCACATCATTGTTTCAAGAAATAATGACTTGTTTGTGGACAAATATAATAATTTAACAGTATTCATATAAAACCTTGCCAAGGCTGGGTAGATGGCTCAATTGGGGAATTACCTACAATGTATTCACAAACTGGGAGATGGCTCATTTGGAGAGGTGAGTGTCATGTTCACATAAGGACCTCCTGCTTCCACATAAAAAGGTAGATATGTGTGCCTGTAATCCCAGTAGTGGAAAGGTGGAGACAGAGGACCCCAGAGCTTTCTGGGCAGCTCATCTAGCCAATTGGTAAGCTCTGGTTCAAACAGAGAACCTGTTCATAAAAATAAAGAGAAGAATGATGGAGGAAGACCCCCACAATGTTAATGTCTGACCTCCACACTGATCTGTGTACTTATAACACACACACACACACACACACACACACACACACACACACACACACACACAGGGGGAGACAGAGGGAGGGAGGGAGGAGAGCAGGGTCAAGTGTGGAGAAGGTGTAAGATGGAGAACCAGCTAGTTTAACATTGTGCTTTCCAGACACCCAGCCTTTCAGGACACATTGGAAAATAGTGTCTCTGCTTACTTTTGTTCTAAATGATGAAGTTTGTACCAGACTAAGGAAGGTTCCAGCTGACCTTTGATACAGACTCAGGGATGAAACTCATCATTGGCTGTAGCTAGAGTTTTTCTGCCTTGCCCACAGTCAGGACAAATCTTTGTCACCTGCCAGTCCCTCAGCCACTCAGACCCAACCAAGTAAACACAGAGACTTATATTGCTTACAAACTGTATGGCCGTGGCAGGATTCTTGCTAACTGTTCTTATAGCTTAAATTAATCTATTTCCATAAATCTATACCTTGCCATGTGGCTCATGGCTTACCAGCATCTTCACATGCTGTTTGTCATGGTGGTGGAAGGCAGTGACTCCTTCTGCCTTCATGTTCTTTCTTCTCTCCTCTCTGTTAGTCCCGCCTATACTTCCTGCCTAGCCACTGGCCAATCAGTGTTTTATTTATTGACCAATCAGAGCAATTTGACATACAGACCATCCCACAGCAATTGGCTTCCTGGATTTCTGGGATTCACAGTGCAAACCTCTTCCTTGGTCCTACCCTAAGCAGTCTGTGTCATTCTGGAAAGGGGCTCAGAAGATGTAAATTCACAAGCAGAATGCACACATAAGATCCTGGGACAGAAGCCAAGAACAAATGGATTTCTAGAATTCAGCCCCACGCTATGCACACACCACATAGTATAGCACAGAGTTATCACAGTACAGTGAATCTGCAGAAGAGGAAGTCACAGAAAACATGGGATAAACAGTCACTGAAGAATACTGGGTTCTCCCCCAGAACAGCACAGATTTATTAGGGTAGGACACAGGAAGCCAATGATGAGTTTTGGCCTTGTAACTGTATTAGAACATTAAAGTTTCAGTGACATTTAATTAAGAGTGTGTGTACAGACAAACGACCCTGAACCTATTTTGAAGTTGTGTTTGGGGTGCCCTGTCTGCATACAGTACTGAACTTGAGCATTTTAGAGCTGTGTTTACCCTGTCTGTACCTGGGTCCTTTAGAACACCGTGATGTGAATTAGTGGTGTGGAGAACTAGCCAGGTTGACATTGTTTTTCCAGACCACAAATATTCCTGAAAGAGTGATCAATCTGAATATTCCCAAGTTTCATGGAATGCCAAGAAACATAAAGTAGACAGCTCCCGCAGAAGAGCCACACCTGAGGGAGGCTCATGTGCACACAAGTAGACACTCCCTCTGTCCCCCATGAAAGCATGTGTGCAGATACACACACATGCACACACATACACACTCACATGCATGTCCATACAGTCACAACACATTCACACACTCACACATGCCCACACAGGCATGCACACACACACACACACACACACACACGCACGCACGCACGCACGCACGCACACATGTACACATGCATACACACAGGAACACACACACACACTCACACATGCCCACACAGGCACATACATACACACACAGAGGCACACATGCACACACACATACACACAGGCACACACACACACATATGCACACATTCACCCATGCCCACAGGGGCACACACATACACACAGGCACACACACACAGGCACACATGCACACACATACACAGAGGCACACACACAGAGGCACACATGCACACACACACACACACACACACACACACACACATACTCACACATGCCCACACAGGCACACACACATGCTCACACTCATACATGCTCACAGGGGCACACACACACACTGACCAAAAGGCGCCTGCTTGCTTTCTTCCCCCTGGGGATCCTGTGATACACTTAAGACTCTATGCTATTTCCTGACTTCCGATCGAGACTCAAGAGCACTCATGAAGCAGAGCATAAGTAAAACATTTTCTTTCCATTTAAATATGTTTACAAATTGCACGATGCGATCCAAGCTTGCCTCGTTCCTCAGCAAACATTGGCAGATGCGAATTTTTGTCACATAAATCAGGGATAGTCTGAGCCAAGGACATTTTCCCCTCTTCCTTCTCTTTCATGTCTTTGACAGGCGCGTACACAAGAGCTAACCCATGCCAAGACTAATATTGTTTTAAACAGATATATGCTACATTTTAAAAGGAGAGGAAATGGATGTCAGACCGCCTGTTGCATCACAAACAAGAGCCTGCGCTCTGGGATGGAGAGAAACAAGCCAGCTCCGGGCCAGTCCCTGCCACTCCTTGAAGGATAACTATCGACTTTCTGATTACCCTTTCAGATAGGCTATAAAGAATCTATCAGCCCCATTTTCCCAGGATGTCTCATTTTTACTAGTATCTTCTGATCTCCTGTTCTGAGGCCCTGGAGGTTTGACTTGCACAAGTTTTTATGGGACACAAGTCGACTTCTGACACCATAGTGAGGCTACAGATTCTGAAGATCCCAGGCTGGTATTCCTCTGCCTTGAATCAGACTGTTAAAGTTAGACACACCTTCTTGGTGGCATCTCAAGATAAGCTAGTATCATAGGTGTATGGAACTCATTGAGTTCAACTTCAGTGGAAGTTGCAGTGTTCACATTTCCCGAGTACCTTGTAGAGTGCCTGATAGGTTCAGCTCCAGTTGTCCAGTCTAGAAGTCTATACATGGTCACCTACTGTGGTATGTGCCTCAGAACACCCACAGGTGGAAATGTTGATTTCTTGAGTGGCCTGGAGTGCCACTACAAACAGTTGACAGTCATCTCCAGCAATAGCCTTCAGCTGGAGAGGACTTTGTCCAAAGCTTATCACACCAAAGGCTTGAATGCCATGAAGAAGAAAGGCCAACCTGTTTGCCTCAACTTGGGATTGCTTGCAAGAGCCACCCCAGGTGGAAGGATGAACTCACCCTTGAGTGGGTACTAAACACAGGCTGGGCTACAAACTCTGTAAACAGCATGTGTTGTGGGCTCCTTTAGCTAGCCCTCTACTCAGGGTGTTGAGCTGGCTTACCTATTGCCAATGTCCTTGCTGACCAAGGCAGCTTATAGAAGACAGGGTTTATTTGGGCTCATGGTTCCAGAGAGATAAGAGTCTGTCACGGTGAGGAGGCATGACCGTGAGCAGCAGAAATGGCAGCTGGAGCAGAATGCTGAGAACTCACACTCATACTTACCATAATCATGAGTGAAGAGAACAAACAGGAAGTAGGCAAGGCTTTTTACTGTTGAAGTCTGCCTCTAGTGACATACTTCCTCCACCCAGGCTGCGCCTTCTATACTTTGTCAAACACCACCACCAGTGGGCGACTGAGTATTCAAATGCCTACGACCATGAGGGACATCTCTTATCCACCACGCTGCACCTGATTCTAGGTAGAGCAGAGCTGGCCCCTTCATGGAGAGAAAGGAAACGTTAAAGCTTTCCCTGTGGCTCCCCAGGACTGGTGGTGCTGGTGGGGAGGGAAGCATGGCACCCAGTACTTTGGGGGAAAGAGCATTGCAGAGAACATCTTTGCTCACAGCCAGTGTCGATCTCAGTTACTTTTCTATTGCCATGATAAAACACCATGACCAAAAACAACTTAAGGAGGAAAGAGTTCATTTCATCATATGCTTCCAAGTATTTGGCTAGCACAGAAGGAAGTCAGGGCAGGAACTGAAGCAGGGCAGGAACCTGGAGACAGGAACTGAAGCAAAAGCCATGGAAGAAAGCTTTCTTATACAACTTAGGATCATCTGCCCAAGGACCGCCCTGCCCTCAGTGGGCTCTGTCTCCCCACATCAGTTATTAATCAAGTCTGCCCCAAAGGCTTGCCTGCGAGACAGTCTTGTGGAGTCAGTCTCCCAGCTGACAGTCCCTTCCCTCAGGTGACCCCAGCTTGTGTTGCTGACAGAAAACGAGCCAGCACTGTGGCGGTGTCTAGCAGCTCCACGGACTCAGTTGCTCGAAGTGGAACAACTCCACCAAACACACACTGACTCTTTGAAACCCCTTTTCAATTTTGTTTGAAGATGCAAATTATTTTACAGGGTTAGAAAATGAAATATGTGAAAATAGACATTCAAACTGCTCATTGTGTTCCCAGGACTTCCACCCACCCATCTCCACTCATAGGCAATCACTTTAATCCATTTCTGGTTTGTAGTTTTGTTTTTTTTTTTTTTTAAATAAAATTGTACATATATGTGTGTGTGTGTATATATATATATATATATATATATATATATATATATATATATTCTGCTTTTGCACTCTTTCTTACAGAAGGCAACATAAACACACTTGTGTGATGTGTCTGCTGCCTCGTTCCTCATCTTGCTTGTGTTGTGACCTACGTGCACTGTTGTTTTTTAAAGACGTATTTATTTTTATGCATCTGAGTATTTTGTCTGCATGTATGTATGTGTCCCACTCACATTTCTGGTGCTCTCAGAAGTCAGAAGAAGGTTCCAGAGGCCCTGGAACTAAAGTTATGGATGGTTTTGAACTACCATGTGGTGCTAGAAATAGGAAAGCTAGTGCTCTTAACCACTGAGCGATCTCTCCAGCCCCTGACACACTGCTCTATATTTTGTTTTCTTTAACGGTTTGTTCACAAAACCCTTCTTCATTTTTAGTGGCTGTCTGATATTCTACTTTGTGACAATATCATTATTTATTCAAACTTATTCCCCTATAGATACTCATTTGGACAGAGTTAGTCTTTCATTTTTATAGATAATGATCTTGCTCTTGAATGCTGTTGTGTATTTAATGTGCTGAAAGTGGCAAGCTCTCAGTGTAGATTGCTTTATACGCCATAAATAACAGACACACCATTTTGTCAGGTGTTTCCAATCCCTTTTCTTGATGTTTATGTTATGTTTTCTCATATGAGGCCTCTGCCAGATAAATTTTTCATTCAGTTAACAAAATTTATTCTCCAAATCTGTCTTTGTGGACTGGTGGGTGACAATTAGCTGACTTCCTGACATTAGAGCTGTCCATGAAGGACAATAATCAAAAGATAAAGTCCCATGAGATGTTTGGTATGGAGTCCAGTTGGCATCATTTTGGAAGAAAAGAATGTATATATATATATATATATACATATATATATATATATATATATATATATATATATATATTCACTTTTGTTAGTATGTGTGTTCACGAGCATGCAAGCGCACAGATAGATACCCAGGGAGGCCAGAAGACGTCATCCATTGTATTCCCTAGAGCTGGACTCACAGAGATTTATAATTTACCCTCTGTGATGTGAGTGCTGGAGATTGACTTAGGACGTGTGGTAGAACGGGAAGCATTCTTAACCCCTGAGTCAATTTAAAACAACATTAACAGAATAAGAATTCAGACCCAAGCTAAGTAATTTATGCCAGTTGCCCACTAATACATGTTTCACAATGGATACACTTGAGAAGATGGTCATTCAGACTCACCTGTGTTTCAGGAATAAGACTGGAGGGCTTTGGGAAGACACTCAAACACTTACTGGTGAGCTGTCCATGTTCTTTGTCAGTCCTGGTTCTACCTGTTTCATTTCTGGTGAATGAGTTTGCTCTTGATAGATATCTCCCATCCTTTTATCTATTTTTTTCTAAGTCTTTGAGTTTGTATTTAAAGCAGAGGGAGGGGGCACAAAGGCAGCTTTGCTAGTGTCCCTTCACTCAGCTCCATTTTTGTCAGGTCATTGTATCATGTGTAGCGCCAGCCATTATAGGAGAAGATTAGGAACATATTATTTGGGGGAATAACCCAGAGGGCAACAACCTGTGCGTGTATGTCTGCTGAATTGCTGCTCTTATGTTAGTGTCCTGCATAACTGCTTTAAAATGTAAGCTCTTCCCCAGCGCATCAGTTGGATATCTGGTACCATTAGTGCACACGGCCAGCTTTGGGTTTGGTGCTAAGAACACTGGGGAACAAGACCACCAGCAGCTGTGTTCAACTGTGTGGAATCTGGAGTGATTTCCTGGCTGAGTCTAGTGCTAAGACAGATCCATCCCCAAGGGCAGGTGGTTAAGGGCAGAGCATTACTAAATACCATGAAGAATGTTGTTTTCTAGGTCCTTACTGTATGCGAACAGACGCTCTCAGGGAAGTTCAGATATTGTGAACATTCCACCATCAATCACGCCAAGGAAACTCCACTCGAGCTGCCTATAGTTGATAAGGAATACTGCAAGCCCGACAGCTCCTGAGGCCAGAATTCCTGCTTCAGGGGAGGCCTTGTTCCAGTCACAATCATTCCCTGCAACCTGCCCCGGCTCTGGGAGATTCCACTCTGGCTGAGACCGGCCTCTATGAACTCAATTCTTGATGGCCAGGATTCTCACCGGAAAGAAGGGGGAGCACCTCCCAGTGACTCCGAGGAAAGTCAGTGGTGGGCTCATTGGGATTGGTGGAACGAGTAGTATCACCCATGCAAGGCTGTGATTGGTGGATCAAGAAGTGGTAACACCCATGCAAGGCTGTGATTGGTGAATCAAGTAGTACCACCCATGTAAGGCTGTGATTGGTGAAATTACAGTCTAAGTACAAATATGACTTGAACCTTTTCCATCCTGCTAAGCCCACTATTTCCCAGTCTTATTGACCCAGTCCCAGACACCTGTACACTGGTGCCCTGTTATCACAACATCGGGCCCATTTAAAGCTTCTCTGGATGAGCAGTCATGGCTGACTTCCTGTGGTCTTCATCACCTGTGGAGCAGACTGAGCTGGTAATATTAGGAGCAGCTGAGAGCCCGAGCTTCCGGCTCCTGGCTGCAACAGCTTGGAAGCAGCTGAGTGTGATGTCTGTGCCTGTGGGCCCTTGACTCACTCTGAAGCTAAGAGGGGGCTGAAGAGTTCAGAGAGTAACTATGGGCAGAAGCTATGGAGGCTCCGAAGGAGGCAAAGACACTAAGAAGATAAGCCGATGATTGGGGAGATAAGCCAGTGAAGGCAAAAGGCTCCCCAAATGGTGAGTAATAGTCACTGAAAGAGTTCCAGAGAGCTACTAAGAGAAAAGAGCCTAGGACCCCAACACCTACAGCTTAAAGGGCTACAAAACTAGCTCTGGATACAGAGCTGCCAACCTTGAGGGCATTCCCGGACCTGATCACGTACAATAAGTCTCTTGTTTTGCAAACTTAGTTACAAGTCTGTTTCTCAGTGTAAGCCTGTGAGTGGTGGCCATCCATCAAACCTTTGTCACTCATGAGTTCAGGATTGCCAACACCGAGCACGCTGCCTCTTATCATCCACCAGAATAGAGCAGGAGGAGCCCTCGGCCAGTCCAGTGACTATGAGGACACCTACGTGATAGTCAGGAATAATGAAGAAAGGAGCGCTCTCTTTGTCAGCAATGAAAAGCCCAGCAGGAGCTAGTCTACTGGACACAGCCTCTAAGAGGCTCACATTTCCATCCTATCTCGAAATTTGAGGGAGATGGGACTGATTCCAGGCCTCATCTGGGGGAGTTTAAACCACAAAGGTCTTAGGGGAGCTTTTCCCACAATACCTGATGACCTTCACCTTGGATACTTCTGTTCTTAACCTTTCTAACAGATCCAGCTTTGGCCACCAGCAGACTCAGTAGATGTAGATTCCTCTACACAATAGAGAAGGCTCTTTGAGAAATAACAGTAGCAGTTTTGTTCCAGGGAGTGGGAGCGCTTCCAGGATCCCTGAGCTATGAAAGAAAGTGGTGAGGATGTGGGGAGTCTCCTAGTTAGCTTGAGCTGTCAACTTGACACAGCCCAAAGTTATCTGAGGGAGACTCGATTGGAGGAGTGCCTTGAGCAGGTTGGCCTGTGGGCATGTCTGAGGGGCATTTTCTTGGTTACTCATTAACACAAGGACTCACCCCACTGTGGGCAGTTCTATCCCTACGCAGGGGATCCTGAGCTGTATATATACATGAAAGCCAGCTAAGCAGAAGCTAGGTAGAGCAAGCCATTACACAGAATGGCTTCATGGTTTTTTGTTTGTTTGTTTTTCAAGCTCCTGCCTGAGTTCCTGCTGTGACTTTCCTCCATGAGGGGCTATAACCTGTAAGATGAAATAAACCCTTTCCTCTCCAAGTTGCTTTGGGTTCATGGCGATTATTATTGTAACAGGTAAGTAACGAGGACAGGGAAGGGTGCAGCTTGAGAAGCAGAGTCAGTGGGAACATGCCATCCAGCAAAAGCCCAGAACATGGAGCTTTCAGTGCATTGGAAAAGCAGGAAATCTGAAGAGGAGGCCAGTGTGGCCCTCAAGGGCATCGGATAGATACAAAATGGCAGAACAAGAAGGACTCTGTCCCGTACTGACTGCCATGGCACCAAAACAGCATTAACCAGAGATTAATTTTACCCAGCAGGTTCTTTTCCCACAGAGCTTTGGGTAGTATGCACAAGAAGGGGTCAGAGAGTCATTTCCCTCTAAGAATTTTCCCCCAAATTCTAGAATGTAAGCTTTCCAAACTCTCCAATGGGATCCAGGAATGATTGGTTCAAGCTCTTCATTTTATAGTTAAACAAAATTAAGCTGTGAATGTTGGTGTGAGGTATGAAACTCAAGAACAGATATCACCACCAACACCCCTTTATAAGTTATGAGGAACAAGGGCCCCTTTCAAATGCAAAGCTTCACTGGGTATATAGGTTGTATCCTGGTAAAGAGGGTGTATGTGGTGTGTGGGGGCAGAGTTGCCCTCCACCTTGTTTATTTTTAAGACAGGTTCTCTCACTGAACCTGGACCTTATTAATTTATTGGCTAACTGACCAATAAGCTCTATGGATCTGCCTGACTTTGTCCCCCAGTGGTAGCGTTGGAGGTATGTGTTGCTATGATTGGCTTTTATGTGGGTGCTGGGGACCTGGCCGCAGGTTTTCATGCCTGTGCAGCAAACATATACTGATGGAGCCGTCTTCTCAACCTGGCAAAGGGTCTTGATGGAAGAACCCGATAGCACTATGTTCTGTTGTACTATAGCCACCTTTAAGAACAGTCTGATGTGTCCATTGGCAAGGTTCCTCCCATTCTCTGTTCAAACATGTAGATCCTTGGAAGGAAAAGAGCTGAGGACCAACGTTTCTATGGAAAAGCTTATTGCAGATCTAAAGGTGAGTTGAATATGAGCATCAGTGTTCACAGTTACTTATACATTGACTATTGACCGTCTTAGTTGAACAGCTCTTAGTTCCTTTGGGAAACCAGTGAGATCTAATCAGATCTCTATAGGATACACCTGTCCAAGTGGATTGCTTTGATCAGACTTGAGGGTGGCCCCTGAATATAGGCAAATCCCATCAGAAGAAAACATCAGAAGATTTTCCTAATATTAATCTTCTGAAAAAATTGTTTGAAGGTTTATTGCCTGTGAAAAATGGAAAGATTAAGTAAAAAAGGAACAACATTGGTACTTCTCCTGTCTCTTAGGTTTTCATTCACTCAGTTGTCAGGCAGCCAGCAGAAAGCTTTATGGGCTACTACACACACAGCATGTTCTATGACTGCTACATTGTTTTCAAGAAGGGTGGTCTCATGAGTAATGTCTGCATTAATGACAAAAACCATAGGAAGTTACTCTGTCCCCTCACTCTCTAACTCTGTGTCTGTAGCTAAGGTGAGATTTTCATAAGTAGGTCAACACAAAAATCTCAAGTGTTTGGATGTATCTCCATCAGTTACCAGGAATCATTGGTGGACCCAGAGAGCAGCCATGTCTGTTTGCCAGACTCATTCCCCCTTTCACCCATTCATTTATGCAAAAAGTGACTTAAAATGTCCTAACATAATATTTCCTCAGTTGTCTTTGTGCGGCTACTTAGCAGTAGCCCCCGATTCTTTCTGGGCTGATAAATAACCACATTTCTGTCTGAAGATTGCCATCCTTTGAACAGTCTCCATTCCCGCTGGCACCAGGCCTCATCGGTGTGTTGAGGCCATGGGTAAACCTTAGTCAATACGTGTCGGATGCAAATATTGACAGTGGTTTATGGGGTGCTGACACATGAAGAGTTAGGGTTGGCCACACTGAGACTATGGTTTGCGCTCTCAATCACTTGGTAAATAGATGGATTTGACTAAAGAGGAGGTCTAGCAGCAAAGGCAACAGCTCTCAGAGGCTGAGTGACTAAGTGTTTTATTAAAACAAACACAACCATGCAGCCTATTTACATCAAATAAAAAAACCTTAGCTGACACAGACAGCGCAAAAGAAAGTGGAGTCCTGCAGGGCCGGAGAAAACCAGAAGACCTGTGCCGAGTCAACCAGGCTGTTAGTTGGCATCAGCTTAGCTCCGTGCAGGGTTTCCAGAGGAAACTCCAGAATTGTAGATGTTTTCCAGAGACCTGTATCAAGAATTAGATAAGCAGATCCTATCAGAGTGTCCTTTCAGTGTGATTTGTGGCTACAAACGGAATTTATGCAAACACATCCTCAAACGCAAACAAACACAAGCCCGATGAGCTGGGCAGCATCTCTGGGGGGTTTGTTCTGTGTAAACTTGAGGAGCCGAAGTCTGATTTATTCTCCGCCGTCTCCACACCTCCTACTCTCTAGTTAACAAATAAAACATTGCTTCTTAAAGACAATTAACATTTGGAGTGAAGATAACTGAATTGTCAAGTGCTAGGGGATTGGTGAGGTTGGAATTCTGGCTAACTAAGAAAATGTAGTTGACTTGAAGGTTCATTCCCGGGCACATCAGATGGTGGTGGTGGAGGTGGTGGTGATGTGTGTGTGCGCTCATGGTCATGTGCACATGTATATGCAAATGCTCACACATGTGTGGAGGCTGGATGGGACAATGGTTGTCTTCCTTAGCTGCTCCCTTCCTTATTTTTTGACATAGGTTTCTCATTAAACATGGAGATGAATGATTTGTCTAGACCAGACAGTGGGTTCCAGGGAACCTCTTGTCTCTGCACCTTAGTGCCTGGAGTACTAGATGCTGGCCGATGTGTGCTGGGATAGAACTCAGCCCTTCATGCTTGAGCAGTGCAGTGGTTAGAATGAGAAGACCCCATAGGCTCATATATTTGAATGCTTGATTCCCAGTTGGTGGACAGTTTAGGAAGGATTAGGAGATGTGGCCTTGTTAGAGGAGGTGTGTCACTAGGGGTGGGCTTTGAAGTTTCAGAAGTCCATGCCAGGTCTAGTCTCCCCCCAACTTCTCTCCCTGCCTCCTTCCTTCAGATCAGGATGTAAGTTCTCAGCTATTGTTCCAATGCTATACCTGCCCACCAGCCACCATGATGACCCTGGACTCACCCTCTGGAACCATAAGCAAGCCCCCAGTGAAATGCTTTCTCTTATAAGTTTCCTTGGTCCTGGTGTCTCTTCACAGCAACAGAGCAGTGACTAAGACCAGCAAGAAGCACTTCACCTGGGAATATTTAAAATGGTAAATTCACTGTTTCCATTTCAGATTCAGGAAGGAAAGAATTAAAGCAAAAATAGTAAAACTCCATGAAGCTCCAGATCTTATCATCTCCAGCACAATCTAAGAAAACCCAAGTCCACCCCAGATTAGAGCATCATAACCAATGATAGCCATGCCTGTGTCCATGTAGAAATGACTAATGGGCCCAAGCAAAAGGAAGATGAAAGAAAGCTACTGTGTTATCAACATACACAAAGAAATTCAGGGTTAAGAAAAAAGAAGAGCCAGGATAAAATTCTGGAAGGTCCCCTTCCAGCCAGCATCATCCTGTTTGTGAGCTGAATTTGTTGATCTGGTTTGGGGATGTGTGCGGATGTCTCTGAACACTGTAACAAACTGATTGCCCTGCTGGCAAGATGCTCTGACAGGGACTCGGGCTGTTCTTGCAGGGAGCCTGTTTTACGTTGGCATAAGAAGGGAACAGCCTTCATTTTCCATTTGATGGGCATTCCACGACTGTTTCAGTGTTCATTACACTTGACCTTCAGCTTTATGAACCTAGAATACTCTCCACTCACAAACACGCAGCATAAAGTGTTCTAGAAGGAGATCAGAGTCTATCCTCGGGGGAGTTGTTGAAGCTTATAAAAATATATCTTGGTTGGGGCTGGAGAGATGACTCCGAGATTAAGAGCTTTGGCTGTTCTTTCAAAGAACCTCAGCTTGACTCACTCACAAGGTGGTTCAGAACTGTCTGTGACTCCAGTTCCAGGGGAACTGTGCCTTCTGGCTTCTGTGGGCATTGTGCATACAAAGTGCACAGACATACATGCAGGCAAATACTCATTCACTCTGTGTGTGTGTGTGTGTGTGTGTGTGTGTGTGTGTGTGTGTGTGTGTATCTGTATCTGTGTCCGTGTGCATATTTGTGGGCCACAGATGAAATTCAGTCTGTAGAGTGCTTACCTAGTGCTGTGGGATGTTAATGTATGTCCTGTGGGAGCCCTTCTTGGGTTCCTTGTGGCGTTACCCAGTAGGTCTGCATAAAGGATGATTAGGACCATGGGCCTGAGTGCAGATGTCTGAGATGGTCTGCACTTGGCTGTACTGGGGGATGGTCTGTATGTCAAGTTGCTCTGATTGGTCAATAAATAAAACCTGATTGGTCGTGGCTAGGCAGGAAGTATAGGCGGGACTAACAGAGAGGAGAAATAAAAGAACAGGAAGGCAGGAGTCACTACCAGCCACTGCCAGGACAAGCAGCATGTGAAGATGCTGGTAAGCCACGAGCCACGTGGCAAGGTATAGATTTGTAGAAATGGGTTACTTTAAGATATAAGAACAGTTAACAAGAAGCCTGCCACGGCCATACAGTTTGTAAGCAATATAAGTCTCTGTGTTTACTTGGTTGGGTCTGAGTGACTGTGGGACTGGGGGGTGACAGAGGTTTGTCCTGACTGTGGGCAAGGCAGGAAAACTCAAGCAACAACCTAGCATACTTTAACCTGGAAGACACTCTGGTTTAAGCCACAGCATGGCCTAAAATGTGTATAGTAGTGAATAGCTATGATCCCAGGACTCTGAAGGCAGAAGCAGGAGGGTCAGACGTTCATTATCCTCAGCTACCTAGTGAATTTGAGGTTAGCCTGAGCTACATGAGGTACATTCTTTGTTAGGGTGACAATTCCTGTGAGGAAACACCATGACCAAAAGCAACTTGGGGGGGGGAGGGTTTATTTGGCTTATACCTTACTATCACTGTTCATTATTGAAGGAAGTCAGGATAGGAACTTAAGCAAAGCAGGAACCTGGAGGCAGGACCTGAACCAGAGGCTGTAGAGGAGTGCTGCTTCTTGGCTTGCTCCTTGTGACTTGCTCAGCCTGCTTTCTTACAGACCTGGTGGACCTTACAGCCCAGAGTCTGTGCCCTCCCCCATCAATCACTAATTAAGAAAATACCCTATACACTTGGCACTGGCCAATCTGGTGGATGCATTTTCTCAGTTTAAACTCCCTCTTCTCTGATGATTCTAGTTTGTATCAAGTTGACATAAAACTAGCCAGTACAAACCCCATACTCAAACCAAATATACTAGACCCTGGTATTGAAGAGCATAGAGATTCATTCAACTGAATACATGATGTGGTGGATCAATCTCCCATTAAATAGTACAAGAAAGGTATTTAGATATTGATGGTGTTTCTCAGATACTTAGAAGATGCATCAGCATGAGTTCAATTTTATGTAACTTCCTTTTCAATAACTATACTACCTTCTTTGACTCCCCACCACCACAATAATTGCATGGTAAACTTCTGTGAATCATTTCAGAAATATCTTTAACCTAGATTAATGAATAAGATGCAAGCAGACATGTTTGTGGTAGTACCGAGCCAGAAGTCATAAGTTAAGTTTGCAAACATTGAAATGAAAATGCACACAATAGCATGGCCAAATGGATTGGGCCACCATAGCTGCCGAATTACCTTGGGATTCAGTGAATAATTCAACACTTAGCTTTTTAAAAAAGATTTATTTTTATCATATGTCTGTATGTTGGTATGTATGTGTGAGTGCAGGTATGGTGGGTCTTCCAGGAGCTGGAGTTACAGCTGGTTGTCAGTTGTCTGATACGGGTGGTGGGAATCAAACTAGCAACCTCTGGAAGAATAATAGCAAATACTCTTAACCATTGAGCCATCTCTCCAGTCTGACCCCACTCCACCCCTTAAAAAAATTAATCAATATACATGCTTGAACTGAGGGCATCAAGGTTGAAATGGGACTTTCAGATGGGGAAGTCATTTAATCTTAATCTGTTTCTTTCAATGAAGCTGAAAAATTTGCCACATTGCACGTCTAGCCTGTGCCAATGCCAGACTCAAGTCCTGACTCTGTTCTTAGTCAGTCTAGAACATTCTTCCCCAGGTCATAGTGACAAATGCCATAGCTATGACACACTCTCAAGGCAGATATATTTCAGCACACTGAAAGATCACCTGCCCCGTGGTTCTGCTATCATTCTTCTTCTATCATTCCCATTATTTATAGCCTGTTAATATCAATTCTAATAGTGGAGTGGAGACATCCATTCTTTCAGGCCGTTCTAAGATAGCCTAATTCTCTGAGTCTGGCCTTGAAAGTTTGATACCCCAAATGCCCTTCAAAGGCTGTTGTGTGACTGGCCTTTCAGGTACCAGGTTCTGGGTGATATGGCCACATCCTGTCCCTGACCTTCAGATAAGGAATCTCACATACCATGGCCTGTAAAGACAACTGTTAGGCTTGAGACTAACACTTTCTCAGTTAACAAGATAAATAATAGAGACCAGTGATGAGCATGGCAGACTATTATAAAGACTATCAAACCATAAAAAAGAAAAACAAAATTGAATTTTGTGTGGTTATACATAACAGTACAGAATGGTCCATGACATTAACTGTTTTTCCAACTGTGCATTGTACTTGGAAAGCAAGATCAGAAATTCAGAGTAGCCTCTCAGACAAGAGATGGAAATCAAATAGTAAGCATGTTTGGTGCATACATGAGACACCTCTAACTGCCACTGTATTAAATGCATTGTCTCCAGCCCCTACTGCTATTGGAAGGTGGTGGGGCCTTCATGATGGGGGTCTGCTGAGAAGTTTCTTAAGTCACTGTAGTTGACTAGAAACTCCAGGTTGCTCTTCTTTCCTTTGATCCCTGGTTCACAGCATGATGACATTGCCTCCCCAGGTATGTCCCTGTGATGTGTCTCCTCAGCACAGGCCCAAGGCAATGAGGCCAACTCATGGTGGACCAGAACATCTCAAAGTGGGCTCTTTCTCTCTGAGTTAGCTATCAGTGTCTCAGATACTTGCCTATGGTAGCAAAAAGCTAACAATGTGTGTTAAAGAGAAGAAAATGATTGACCACAGTATTTGTGCTCAGGAAAACATTGGAAAAAGAAAGCAGGGAGCTAGAGGTCTTCAGAAGAATTCTTTAAACATGAAATGATAGCTTAATTAAACAATTTTACACGAGTAAAATACCCATGACTTAAATATGTGCATGTTTAAAATTTACATTGCATGTTACTCGTATTCTCTCATGGAATGTGAAACTGGACAAGTGGAAGATCAGATCATACTGGAGTTCACTGGAAGATGTCTATATCTGTACAAACAGCTGGGGTAAATAAATATCACAAGCTACCTCTGTCCTGTTCCCTGTTGGCAGTTCCTGGAATAAAGTTCAGCTCTGGTTTATTCAGGCTGCAAGGGGCAGCAATGTCTAGGACAGACACGGCATTTAGAAGGAACAAGGTTTGGAACACCATTTCCAGGTCAAGAGAAAAAGGCTTCCACAGTGAAACGGTCCCAAGCCAGGTGGGGGAAGCAGCCTGACTCACTTTTGGGACAGTATTTCCTTTTAAAATTCTCACTGCTGTGTGGTGTGGCTCCTTGGGCCAGCATCTAATGGTGAGACTCCCTGTATATTGATTCACCCTGCTGGGCTGGTACGCCATATGCCCGTAAGGAAAAAAAGGGGGGGCTGCGGGGAGAGGGAAAGATCTCATCTTCTTGTAGCTGTCATGGATGTAAAATCCCTGGCAGCAAAGTGGGACTTGTGGTAATAATTGTGACACAATAGATTTTGACAAGACAGACTGCTGATATGTTCATTTGCATACCGATGCTCAGCGCCCTCTCTTCCCACAATTTGCTCTGGGCCCCACATGGAGGCCCCAGGTGTATCAGCACAACAAGGCTCTGCTCTGGCACTGGAGTCCAAATGGTCTACAAAGAAAGTGGCATTTGTGCTTCTGAGCAGAGGATTTGAAAAAAAAAAAAAGGAAGCATGTGAAGAAAAATATGAACACCATTGTACATGGCTGTGCACTTCCTACCAATGAGAGTGGGTGCACTTTCCAGCCCTCTACCAGTCACCTTGACCATAGCATGCTGGATTATCACAAGAACAGGTGCAGCCAGCCATTAAACACCGATAGACTCAGCAATTTAGCAGGGACTACATCTTTACCAGTGAACATCCAGCTTGCAGCTACTATCTTGCCAAAGATGAAAGCTTGACTTGATTTTGCTATATTTATGTGTTTCCACAGAACATACTCTAGCTATGAATGAATGGTTCAAAGCTCTCCAAGGGTGTGAGCATTAGCTCACCTAAATCCTACAACTGGAACTGTAGCTTTTGAGACTCAGCTTGTATGCTCTGGACTTCTGCAATGAGCTGATCTGAAGAATATGAATGGCAGTTCACCAAAAGCAACAGACCAAGATGCAATGAACATGATGGCTGTTAACTTCATCATAGTAAAGAAAACAGTGTGCATGTGATACACGCAATTCACGAGGAAGTAAAGGCAAATGCTCAGATCTGCACTCTGCCCTTGCCTGTGACACTCACAGAACCAAAAGCAGACAGACAGCATCCCCTGGGAATAACAGGCACCACTCTTGACTTCTAAGACTTCCATGCCAAAAGCTCAGCTTTCTTGGGAGGCAACCACCCCTGGGAAATGTTCTTTGCTTCTTCACCTAGCCAGTTTGGGCAGCAGTGAAGGTGAGCTGGCCCCACCTGGCAATTTTCTGGGTTCTGAGCTCTTGGGTGAGGGATGAGATCCAGAAATGTTCCTGGATAAAAGTATCCCTAAGGCTACATAGAGCCGTTACCTGCCTGTTATGAGCAGTGTTGTGTTCCTAGCTTCTTTATTTCTCACTGAAGTATTTTCTAGAACATCTGGTTGGTTATATTTTGCATAAATCAACAGGCTGTCATTTCCTGACAGCTACCTGTTTACTTTCACTTCATTAAGTGCTATTTTTTTTCAGAAATAGCATGATACATGCAATACAACATGTAATTAAGCAAAAACAATGCAAATAAACATAAATAATCATAGTGAGAGTAGGAAGGAAGAAATCTCTGGGAGCAAGGATGCAAGCACGCAGTGACTGCGATGAGCCGCCGTCTCCCTTCACCTGTTTTATGCCTATCTATAGCATTTTATTTTTGATAGAGATAAAGGTCTTCCATTTAAACTGCTCTTTAAGTAGAGATCCCACTTGTCAGTATAGAAATATTCATGCCTACTGGCATAGGATGCTAAGGACATTGTCTAAGATGGGGGGAAAGGAGGTCCCTGTAGACTTGCTGAGTCCTTAGAGGAGAGGTGGGGAGTTTGTGAGTGCTCCATGGTGTTCCTACAGCCATCTCCATGCCATGTTCAGTGTGTGACAAAGGACTGAAACAAACCCAGATTCACACACGTGGCACTCAGTTCAATGTCCTGACTCTTGGATGAAACTGTACTCTTCCATTTCCATCAGAACCATTAGTGAAAACTTCTCTTTATAAACCACTGTATTATTCAAAATCCTAACACCAACCATAATGTTTTAAGAATCTCTCTCTTGAATGCTGTATTCTGCCTGTGTCTATGTGCATGTGTTACTTTTTTTTGTGACAAGGTCTTGAACTCATTATCCTCATGCATCTGTCTTTAGATTCTAGCATCACAAGTATGTCTCAACAATGGCTTGTTATGTCTATCTGTATGTTTACATGCACTTATCCAACTATTGACTAGTGATTATTTGTTTCACCTGAAAGCTATTTCTCTATTTATCTAACCCACATGTATCTATCATCTAGCTAATCTATTATCTACCTATTTATTATCTATGTATTGTCTATATATTTATGATTTATCACCTATCTAATCTACTAACTCTGTGCCTATTTATCAGCTATTATCTCTCTATGCATATTTATCATCTATCTGTTTATCTACTCTAGATAGCCAGATTACCATCTGTCCCTCATGTTATCTTTTAATGTGATTCCTGGGTAACTAGAGGGGAGAATAAAACAATTCAATTGTGTCTTTATAATTAGCTATCATTATGTTTCCTGTTATTATTCAAACCCCAATTGCATTTGAATTATTTAGCTCTATCAGTGTTAAATATACCTTGCACTCAACAGACTCTCACATGTTCTCCTAGTATACATAATGCCATCTCGTTTTCTCCCTTGACATCTTGCCATTCTTCAGCTAAGCACGTCAATCACAACCTCTCTCTCCTATTTCTGGTCTATGGGCCAATATTTCTGAGATGCGAAGTGGGAGGTGAAATAGAATATATTGCTGCCAGGTATAGGGAAAATTGGGTCCATAGATAACGTAACTTTTTATTCCAGTAGTGGGAATACAAGGCAGGTGAAACTCATTCAAAGTTAAAATTCTTCAACTCAGTGGGAAAGTGCGAAATTTACACTCAGTGTTTTCTGGCCTATTTTCCCTTTCCCAATGAACCCCCCTCCCCAATAACAGTCTTAATAGACTTGCCAGATTTGATACATAAAGGTTGTTAAATGAGAAAAGGAAAAACAAAGCCAACTCGAATAGATGAGAGTGTTCCTGTGCCGGCTGAATCTACGAGAGGCTATGAGTGAGAATGACAAGTTTAGAGTTTTTCAAACACCAGCAAGCCTTTGGCAAACTAACTGGGCTGGAAAACACATGTAAATCAAGCCCTTAATATGGGTGGAGGGGAAAATCCTAGACATTTTCTACTGCACAAAGATTAAACATTTTTGTGTGGCAAAGAATTCATAAACAGAAATCAAAAGAGAATCCAAACGATGTAAAAATCAGTATTAGCACACATGACAAAAGGTTACCTCCTGTTGTATGGAAACGTCTCCTGAAATGGACTGAAACATCATGAATAACCTGGGACACTGCAGTCATCAAGGAGGAGATAGGAAAGGGCTAGGTTATACTCAGAGTGAGGGAAGAGGACATGGAAACTACATGAGCTTCAGACTGGCAAACAAACAAACAAACAAGAACACAAAAAATGATAACAATCCACGGCATCCAGTAAGAAGGCATTCCCTGGCACTGTTGGTGTGACAGACATGTCACAGACTCTCACAGTCGATTGGGTAGTATCTCTGAAAATCAAATGCCATTGCACTCAGGAAGCTGTCCCACAGACGTAAAAATGGCACCAGTGTCTAAGGACGTGATTTCTACATCCTCAGCTCATTCAAGATGATGATCCACTGGCTAGACTCTGTGCCAGGGTATCAGATGGACAGAGAACATACACAGCCAAAAGTACCAGGATACCCTGTGCACCTGCCCACTATCCACACTGTGCCACGGATGTAGTTTGATGTGGGTGCAGTGAGTTGAGGTGCATTGTGAGTGTCTTCCTTCCTGTTTTGAAATGGGTGGGGAACAGGTGCTAGATGCTGGATGTGAGGGGTCAGGGGCTGGAGAAGTGGAGGGAGGTGGAGAACATTTCCTAGTCCTTGTTGCTAACTCATTAGTTTTGTGCTGACATGGATCATATATGACTTGTGCAATTCAGAGGATAAAGAATTAATGTGCTACAGGGGAAAGACAGATACGACTAGGTCTTGAACCAACCTTTTTCCTACCATGGCCTCCAAATGTGGAGGTACTAGGTGTGTGTCACCATGCCCTGCTCTACAGACCTATTTACATCTATAATCTATGTATCTGTGTATGTCTGTGTATACATATACCTGTCCATTGCATATTTATGATCTGTATATACTCTATCTTCCATATCTACCTATCATCTATATATCTGTCTATCATTTGCATCGGTCTATCTAATCTACCTATTATTATCTATCTATCTACTTAACCTACCACCTACCTGTTTAACATCTATCATCTACCTATCTAATTCATCTACCTACCTACTCATCACCTATGTAGACAAAGCAAGCACCTTGTTGTATAATACAGCTATCATGGCTCTGTTAGAGACCCAGAGTACCCTGTGCTGAACAAAAAGTGGGGAATCAGACTTCCAGAGTCCAAGCTGTGTGCTCACCAGAGTCCCTCGGGAACACTTCAGGAAATAATGAGCTAATTTCAGACAAGTCCAGGTTACTGGCAAGTGGTAGGTCAGGACGAGAGAAGAAGTAGCCTATGATCACCCTGGGGGTGGTGTTTCTGGAAACATGTGGTCATGATTAAAAATATGTGGATTTCCTTGCATCTCCAGTTAGACAGATTTCTTCTGTGTTGTGTTCTTCTGGTTTGCACTCATTGTCCATAAAGAACAAAGACTGCATGAGAGAGGAAGAGGGTGGTGAACACACTTGTTCTGAGACTTGGCTTAAGTAGTATTTGGGTCACATTTCCTTGCATCTGAGTCCCATAGGGTCAGTCTGTGTCCTTTTTTTATCTGCTCCTATATAATGTATTACAAAGTCTCATAGAGCATGATCTCTGAGAAGCTCATTCTACATTTATCTTTTAGAACACCTTTTAGCTTCTGCTTTCTGTGCATGTGTGTAGGTAAGGCAAGGATACACGTGGAGCTATGGGCATGAGTCTGTGTACACAGGAAACCTGTGGCTTCCAGACAAAGCATTCTTTAAAAGGCGACACTCCACATCCTCTGGTTTCTTAGTTGAGTGCTTTTGAATGTGTTGCCCTGTCTTTCAGGACTGACTCTACCTCAGAAGTTAGGAAGTGTTGGTTTCCTTGGGCATAACCCTTGTCCCGCATTATGAGTTCTGCCCAGGCCACCCTTCCTGACTCCTTCTGATGTCTGGGCATTGCTCGCCTCTGGTTTGTTCATGGCCATCCAAATGCATTTCTGCTTGGGTAATGCCAACGTGTTGGACTTTCTTTGGAGAGTGGTCACTACTCCTGGACTCAGCTGTGTTTTATCCAGCTGTCCCCAACAGCTTCTCAGTGAGCAGCCATGCTGAGGGAGGGCTCAGCATTGCTAGATGTTAATGGCCTCATTTGATGAATGGAGATACTTGCATAATAATATGAATGCTACACAAAAAGAAAAAAATGGATCATTTGGGACATGCTCAAGTGACCAGAATAGGACTGTACCCACCATGCCTCTAGCCTGGAAACTCCACTCTGCCCTGTCCACTAGGGAACGATAAATGAGTCAGCTCCCCGACAATGTGGCATAAACAATATAAACATTGGACTATGTTATATTCACAGAGATGCTAAACCAGGGCCTTGTTCTTCAAGTTATTGATGGCTGTTGGGGTGGTATGGACAAAGCACAGTCTGACCCTGTGTGCTGACAGGGGCCCGGGACCTGCTTGCAGGTGTATGCTTTATCTCTACTTGTGAATGTGAAGAGTGGGGTAGAGAAAAAGGATTTGGGAGGTATAAAGAAAACAAAGATAACACAGAGTGAAAGCAAACAGGAGAAGGCAGTGGGGGGGGGACAGGGACTCAGGACCATGAAGTGGGCATCAGCCAGGAAGTGTCGCCACTGGAAGCACTGACCGGCATTCAGGAGGGTCTGAGCGGCAAAGGGAAGGCTCAGGCCTCAAATTGCGACATCTCCAAACAGTGTCAAATGGTTAATCAGTGACATTGTAACTATAAACGTGCTAAACTGATACTTGGATTTTAAAGGAAATTCAATAATTAGATATAAATGAGACATCTAAAGATGGCGGTGGTGATGAGGAAGGAGCAGGATAGTGGAGGCTTATATCTTGGAGGGAAACTTACAAGCGTCAATCATGGCATCTGGAGTAGTTTGACGTAAATTATTTGTTAACGTGGGGGCAATACTTTTACTCCTAACTCATTGCCTCTTGCTACGACACTGCCTGCCATAGCCTGCCTCTCATCACTGATAAAAGCAGTAGTATTCACATAGCACGGATTGAGCCCTCCAAACATAAGCCAAAATGAACCTTTATCTTTCTAATTGTCCTGCACTCATTATAAAAAAGGAAAACAGACTGACGTAGAAATGTGTTCATTCAGGAAAAATGTATGGAATGATCAACAAGCTATGTATAAGAAAATGTGTTTATTGACCAAATTACAAGAGAAATTTTAAAGCAAATTTGGAGAATATTACTAACATGCCTGCATATAAACACTGAAATAGCTAATGTGTTGTATGTAGATTGCAGGGTCAGAATTCATGCTCAAAACTATCATTTAGGACTTTTGATCCCGAGTAAAGAACTTCAGAATTGTGTGCCCATGTCTCCAGTTATAAATGAAAGACATAACAGTTGCAGCAACTATTGAATAGATGTATCACTTACTTTTCTCTATATCTGTCAAGAAAGCTTGGGGAAGGAATGGTATCTTTGGCTCACAGTTCCAAGGTGCATTCCATCATGATGGGGAGACACAGTGGCAGGAGGGGGAGGCAGCTGCTCACATTTCATCCACATGAAAAAGTGAAGAGAGGAATCACTGTGCTCAGCTCCCTTTCTCCTTTTTACTCAGACCCAGCCCCCAACACAGCAAATGGTGCCACCCATATTTAGATTTTTCCACCTCAATTCAATCAATCTAGCTGTCAGAGGCTTGTCTCTTCTGCAATTCCAGGGCCTTTCAAGTTGGCAGCCTTAACCATCTCAATAGATTTCTTGATGATAAAGAATTGAACATTTACAAAAAAAAAACAAAACAAAAAAAAAAAAAAAAAAACAACAAAAAAACCCCCTCATGAAATATTTTGACATGGGGATGGGGGAGATGGGTCAGAGATGAAAAGCCTTTGCTGCTGCTCTTCCAGAGAACCTGAGTTTGGCTCCCAGAACCTACATGGGGGGCAGCTGACAATCCACCATGTAACTCCTGCTCCAGGGGATCTGATGACCTCTTCTGGCTTCTCCAGGCACCAGCATTCACATGGTGTACATAAACACACATACATATAAATACAAATGTATCTTTAAAAATGATTTTTATGTGTGCTGCACTCAGTTTGTTTAAAACATGTTTAGAATATTTATAAATGAAGTAATATGGGTCTAGCATGTTCTTTCTTTTCCACTGTGCATGTGCTTAGCATTAGAGTTGGACCACCCTCACAAAACAGCTGGAGAACATTCACCCTGATACCTACAGGAGTTCTATGTGAGACTGGGGTTTCTAAAATGTTTGAGATGACTGTCCAGGGAAGTGCCTTCTTCAAAGGGGGTTTTAATGTATTGTATTAACTAAGAATATTACAGGATTTTTAGTATAGGTTTCTAATTTATGTTCTATAAAGACTATTTACATTTTACGGGATTTATTTGTTTTCTAGGATTTTTGTCTAACCTTCAAAAATATTACTCTAAAGATGGTCATAATATTTTCTGTATTGTCAATACCTGTTATTTTTCACATATAATGTTATTGTCTCCTGTGTTCCCATGAAGCTTAATATTTCTGTGTTTCACAGTTTTCAAACAAATTTTCAAGACAGACTCACTGTAGAGCCCAGGCTGCTCCTGAACTCAGGGTCCCTCCTGGCTCAGGCTGCTGGAAGTGAGAACTCCAACACATGCTTCACACTCAGACCACTTCATACTCAGACCAGTTCACACTCAGAACACTTCACACCCAGACCACTTCCAACTTTCCAACGGAGCTGAATTTCAGCTTTGCTGTCGTTTCCTCTGTCATCGATTTTTGTTTTTTATTAGCTCATTTATGAGTTTCTTTTATTTGATTTATTTGATATATATTATTTATTTCATATTATGATGTATCTTGTTAGTACATCAGGATCTTTTAAAATGGAATTAAATTGACATTCAGGTCACTAAGCAGAGCCTCCTAACTTTTAGTATATAACATTTTATCTCTTGTTACCACCACTTAGTAACTATTGTTTAACTTTATTAATTTTTTTGAAAAACTTCAATACTTGTGGGCCGGAGGTCAGCTCTGTTGGTAGAGTGTTTGTCTACATAAAGCCCTGAGTTTGCTCCCCAGCATCATATATACTGGCTACAGTGTATGTTAATAATTCTGGTACTTCAAAGCTAGAGGCAGGAACATCAGAAGTTTGAGGTCACCCTTGGTGACAGATGGGGTTCAAGGCCAATCTTGATACACAAAGGAAGTCTTGTCTTGAAAAAGAAGAAATAATAAAATTTAATATTTAATGACTAACTTACAACTTAATTTCTGTTTATCAAAGAACACTTTCTATAAACTGGTCATTCTGCAAAAATGTTAAGGATTCCTTTATGGCCTAGTGTTTAATATTGCAAACACTACACAGGTTTGAGAGGATACTGTCTCAATGTTGAGTGAGAGAATCTATATCTATTCATCATATTATACTTTAACATTTTTATTCTGCTGTGCTATTATCAATTGTGTGTTGTTTTAGACAATAGTAATAGGAAAGTTGTACTAATGCTTCTATCATGATTGTTACGATGGCTTTCCAAAGCCTCTTTAACTGTCACAATTGTCTTTACCTGACTCTGCATGACCTCCATCTCTGTACTTCAGGCTCACTGACGTTTCTTTCATCATTCCCTAGGACCTTTGTTTCCCTTCAGTGATGCGTTGTGTCCCAAAGTGGTTTTTTCTTGCTATTGTTATAAAGCTACTTCAGCTAATTTTTTTTAACAGTCTTTCCCATATTTTTGCTCTCTGCTTCTCTGACTTCATGTTTTATGTGTTTTTTAAATAATCATGTACATACACACACAATCATCATTACATGTAGTGTTTGTCTTCATTGGAAAATTTAGACCAATGATATTTATTGCTGTTGCTGATATATTTCTGCAGCTTTATTTTGCTGTTTCTTCTTGTCTTGATTTTTTATGTTTCCTTTTCTATCCTGATGTCAAGCATATACTAGGTCAGACATACTTAGTCTTCTTAACTCAGAGTCTGGTGTGTCTGTTATATGACTGGACTTGTAAAATACTGTATTCCTTTAAAAGATTTTCGATGGATAGACATACTGCTCATTTTGTCTATTTGTGTAGAATATTTCTGTATTAAAGAAGAGGTGATATTGATGAAAGTACAGTGTATACATGCATGAAATGTCAATGAAATTATTTGCTCTGCAGAACTGGTATATATAAAATAGACTTTAGTCATTAACATGCTTCCTGTTCTGACAGACTTAGTATTTATTTTCAAAATGATTTTTTTTGTATTCCTAAATTTAGCTTTTCTGATATAATTTAATAAAACAATTATGTTGGATTCTTTAATTAGAGTTCCATTGAACTTATGGAGTAATTATAGAAACATTTTTAAAATACTTAGAAATAAATATGGTACATCTCTATTTTTTTTTTGGTCCTTAAAAATGTTTCAAAATAATATTTTAATTTTAATGGGGGAGAAGTTTCAGGGGGATGGGGAGTGTGGCTATGATAAAAACACATTGTATGCATGTATAAGGTTCTCAAAGAATTAATAAAAACACCATATTTAAAAAAATTATATTCTTTCCATAAACATCTTTCATATATATAATTTTGTAATTATTTATCAATGTTTATTAAAGATCAAAGGTTATCTATGTTTACAAGTTCCATTTATTTTATTATAGAGACCAAATATTGATGTTTTGTTTATTTTTACTTCCCATCACATTACATTTTGATCTTGCAGACTAGGTAACTGATGGTTTCTGCCAGATCATCTTATGTGTGATATTGCTGGAGGAAATTACAGTCTGAATAACCCCTTCACTTCTTATTCTTACTGTGTCTTGTTTTCAGTTTTACTGCACTGTCTAAACCACAGTCTATTGTAGAAAGGTGAGTCTTTGGGACATCGCTACCTCATCTCCAGCTTCTCAATGCCATTGCTTCTAATGTTTCCACTGAGATTACACTTTCTCTAGGCTCGTTCCCAGAACCATATGTCCATGACAAGATGATCTCTTCAAGCTTGTGTGGATAATTAATTTTTAATTAATTCATTATTAAAAAGTTTATGTATATTAATAATTAAAGTTACAAATATCTATATCAGTATGTATATATTTGAGTGAATGAAAGCTTATCTCTTAAATTTCCCTTGCATACATCATTAGTAACAAACTCCTAAATATTTTAACTATTGAAACTTCCTTAGATTTTGTTGGAGAGCCTACTTACTTGTGCTAAATTATTTGCTTTAGGGTACACTTTATTCAGTTTTAAATTATCTTATTTATTGTCATTTATATTTACAAAGAAGAATGGATTTACATTTCTTCTGATTAAGCTGTCCTTTTCATATTTTCAATCAGTTTCAGTCAATGTAGACTAATAGATTGAGCTACACTGCCTTTCAATTTGTGTGTACTTTAGGAATGGTCTTTTAGACATTTGCCAAAGTTCATCAATGTAGACATTCTGAGTGTGTATTGGTGTTCAAACCTTGAGATTGTGTTTAATTTCTTCAATAGTTTCAAGTTTTGAGCTGTATTTCCCAATTTTTAAAATTCATATTTTATAAATATTTTTTATAGATAGAATGATTGAAGCAGAGTTGAGAATTTTTTAGTTTAACTTCCTATATGCTTATGGTAATGTTCATCTTTTTCTTTATTGTTTTTTAATTAATGATTTTAATCTTTAATTTTCATTTATTTTTGGAAATGTTTTCCTTAGAGATTTAAAAATATGTTTTTCGTGGTTGGGGATTTAGCTCAGTGGTAGAGCATTTGCCTAGCAAGCACTGGGTTCGGTCCTCAGCTCCGAAGAGAGAGAGAGAGATGGTCTCCATTTGCTGTAAAGAGAGTCTTTTTTGATGATGGATGATAGATACACTTACCTGTGGGTATCAGGTTGAGATTTAGAATATAGAAACTTGTATAAACCCATGAAGACTGAATAACTCATTACCAGATGATGAATGGTCCAAAGAAGAAATGAAAATATTCCTGGAACTAAATGAGAATGAAAACACAACACAGTGAAACCTCTGAGACATAGTAAAGGTAGCTCTAAGAGGAGAGTTTATAGCCCTAAATTCCTACATTAAAAAAAAATCAAAAACAGCACAAATAAATGACTTAATGATGCAACTTAAGACTTTGCGGGGGGGAGAACAAATCAAAACTAAATCCAGGAGACAGCAAGAAGTAATTTTTATACTATAACTTGTGTTTTCTGTAAGAATGTATACCTCAAGTACAGGCAATGACACAGGAAACACTAAGAAGAATTAGAATTCAACCTCCTCTCTCCCCCTTTCGCTCTCCACCAAGTTCCCATCACACGTTCATGTCTTTTCGTCTTGGTTTTTCTTTGTGACCCACTGTGTTTAACGGGTCACTTGAGTATGCTAGTGTGGATCTACCACCGACAGCCACTCTGCAGTGGCCACATCCCCGGAGCTGATGGCTTCCTCTCGCCAGCAGTTTCCGGTGTCTAGGCTGTTTCTCATTTTAAGAAGCATAGGAGGTTTTGCAACAAGCGTCTTAATGGTGTTCTTCTGTTTCGTCTCTTTTCAGGCCAATCCTTTCACACTGCCCTGATTGTCAGGCATCGCTTCAAGTTCCCTGAAAAACAATTATTGGGTCAAAAACTCTGAACTGCTCTGTGGCTCTAACCATACAGGAAAGGTGATTTTCTGAAACGATGTGCAAACGTCTCCTGTCGGAGCCATTTCCTGCTACTTATTTGTGTGTTAGATTGGAATCTTTTAGCAAGTCACGGTGGTATATTGGCACAAGCCAAGCTACAATAAAGGCTGAGGAGGCAGGAAGACCATTGAGGCAGGAATTTGGCGCCAGCTTGAGCAACATGACCAGATCTTTCTCTGAGAAAGACATTTTAAAGACAGAGAATGACTGCCGGTGAAATGCCTGTGCATAAGCGTGGGGACCTGAGTTCAGATCCCAGGATCCATATATAAAGCCGGACATGCTAGCCCATGCCTGTAATCTTGTGCAGGAGAGGTGGAGACGCAAGGATCTCTTGGCTCTTTGGCCAGCTGGTCTTGCTGAACGAGTGAGCTCCAGGTCCAATGAAAGACCCTCTCTCCAAACACAAAATGTAGAGCAATTGTGAAGAACTCTCTTGATCTCAGACCTCCATACACAAGTGCACATATGTTTGCATCCCCCCCCATCATCATCATCATCATCATCATCATCATCATCATCATCAAAATCCTTACGTTTCCAGCAAGTAGGTTCTCATGGTGTTTTCATTTCTTGCCTTTGCTCCCTTTTCTGTACTTTGGGGCTTATTTCACACTCTGTCTTCTACCAGATGCACCCTATTTTTGGGTAAAATTGTGTGGGAATGAATGAACCAGTGGCTGTGATAGTTTTCTCCATCTTTATTTTAATTTCAGTTAATACTTTGTTACTGGCAGAGAACTCTCTGTATCCAGTGAGATGTTTTTTCTTGGGGCCTGTGGCTCCCTTCACCCCCAGTCCCAAGGAAGGCAGTCTCTCTGTGGGAGCCCAACACAAACTACACAGACAGCTGCTGTCTCTGTTCTGTTTCCAGAACGCCCAGAGACTTTGAAACTTCTTGATATTGGATGCTTCCTTACTAGCCACTGAGCTAACCCACCAGAAACCATCTGTGAACTGTACTTAGCTTCCGTGTGTGTGTGTGTGTGTGTGTGTGTGTGTGTGTGTGTGTGTGTGTGTGTGTTTACACTTTAGGTACAAATAAAATACAAATCCAAGAATCTCTATTCAAATCCCAGGAAGGAAGTTGCATTTGGAATGGAATCCCACTTGCTCGGCTTCATGTGTCCTTCAGTCAGTGTAGTTCTCTGCATTAGGTCAGAGGCAATGGTGCTTTAGGCAACACACACGCTGTGGGGACCTCTTTTACTGCACCTCAGCATTCTTCCTGCACCCAGGATGTAAAACAAACTGTGGGGAAATCTGAATAACTGCATGACATTAAAAATACTAAAGGGGACACAAAGTTGGGGAGGGGATGTGAGGGGACCCTTGGGAAAGTAAGTTGGAAGTGAGTGAGAGGAGATATTATCAAGATGTATTGTATATATGTATATATATGGATATGTATTGTATATAAGTATATATATATATGGAATTTTCAAAGAATGAAAATAAAAGTTAAGAATTAAATGGAATATTCCAGGAATTAAAGGATTCTTAAGTTTTGGGGAACCCCCGCCCCCAAAAAAATGACAACAAAACAATGGCTCACTTCAGCAGGACTGTGTGTTAATGAGGGTTTGATCCACATCTCCTGTGCTCTCTTTAGTGCCTGCTCAGGTCCAAAGGCAGAGTATGCACGTCACCTCAAGTCCCTAAGCTCACATTGTTTCTTCAGACATACACATGCACACGCACGCACGCACACTCACACAGCCTAGATCACTAGGGCTGGCTGGCAGACAGTCTATTGCAAAAAGGGTGAGTTTTAGGTTAATGAAGAGATTTCGCACCAAGAAATAAGATGAAAAGCAATAGAGGAAGAGATCTGATGTCCTCCTCTGGCCTTCACAGGTGTGCAATAGGCTTGTGCACCTGCACACACACACACATACACACACACACACACATACACACACACACACACACACACACACACACACACACACACACACACACACAGTGCTGTGTCTACCTTTACCTTAACAACATATCCAAGCCCTTACTCCATTTAGAGTCTTCATATTTTCTCTAATCTTGGTGACTTTTTAACCAAAAGAGGAAAAATTACTTTATGTGACTCTACATTGTTTTCTCAGATTATGTCAAATCTTCCTGACCATACACAATGAATCAAGAGTGACACGGAGAACCCTCTACATGCTGTAGATCAAAGCATGGAAGTGGCAGGACCAATTTTTCTCTCTCTGCATGCCACATACAATTATGGACGCGGTTTGTCATTTGCCTGCACTGATAAGCAACTCACATCTGATTATCGGTTAGACAGGAGAGGGGCACCAAGCAGAGAGGATTCCACACACTCTCGCAGCTAATGATTCTCAACAGTGATTTCTGGCTTAAAGTTTTAGGCCTATCCAGAACATGACGGTCCAACAGCTTTTAAACCAAATCCGAACTCTGATTTTGCCTCCAAACTGGATCCTTTCCCCACAGTCTTCTTCCAAAAAAATTTAAATGTTCTCTCAATTGCCCAGGCCAGAATCCTGGGAGCCAGCCTCACCTCTCTCCAGGGTCAGCTCCTGTCTGTCAGCAACTCCTGTTGGCATTGGATTCAGGTCCAAACATGCCATCTCACACTGCACAGTTCATCATCTCCTACCCAAGGATTCCCAAGGGGCACCTTCTTCTCATATCCTCTTCTGTGTCCCTTGTGGAAGGGACAATTATGGTCTATCTTTCAAAACTGAAGCCAGGGTTCATGTTTTATCTTCATGATTAAAAAAAATCTTCATGTTTTATCTTCATGTATTCCTATGGAAAGAGGAAGATTGTAAATATTTCAGTTCAGGTGAGACATGTGGTGGTATTCTAATTGTACTGAAATGTGATTTTAATTGTATGTTAATAAATAAAGTTGCCCGGGGGTCAAAGCTATTAGAGCCATAGACAGAGTGTGGCGGTGGTGGCACACACCTTTAATCCCATTGATCTCTGTGTGTTCAGGGATACAGCCAGCAATGGAGACATATGCCTTTAAGACCTGGGGGGCTGTACATACAAACAGTGACGAGGCAGTCACATGTTTGGGTTTACAACCAATGAGAAGGCAGAACAAAAGACTATGAAAAGACGGACAGACAGGAAATAGGTCTCTTTCAGGAAGCTAGGAGCATGCAGGAGGAAGGGTGAGATTTTAGCTCTGAGCTCTGACCTCTCAGCTTTCTCTTTTACATTGGTTCTGTGTTTCTTATTTAATAAGACGGTTGGTTACATCTACAGAGACATCAGAAACTGGAGACACAGCAAAGCTCACTCTTGCTGTCCCCTCCCACTTCCCACCCATCTGCCTGCCTCACTACCCACCTTGTTATTTTGTTTTTGCTTTTAACACAACAAACTCATTCTCCATCCAGGGCTCTGGGTCTGATGACAGAAGATATCCCCCAGGTTCATTTTTCAAGTCAGTAAGCAATTGTTAATAGCTTGAAGAGGTATTTCTCAAAGACAGCTCTACTTCCGCGACTCCTTTGTACATCTCTGGCACTAGCCTGATCTCAGAAAACAAATCAGGTGAGCATCCCAGCAAGGCAGAGTTTGTCTACTTCTGTGTCCTCAGTGGCTGAGAAAGCTACCAGCACTGTATGTATGCATGCTTGATGAGTATTTCTGAATGAATAAACGATGCATGTGGTTAGTCTCTTTGCAAGGCCCTGGGATGTTTTGCTTTTGGTGTCTCCATCCTGCCTATAGTGTGTGTGTGCAGTAGATGGAGGTGCTTGGTGACATGCCCTGTCACCCTTATCTCTATGTTTCTGGGAGCTGAGGTACCCAGTGCGCCGAGGCTCTAGAGATGAACCCAGTTGGGTGTGATGGGCGTCACGGCTTCTCTTGGAGTTGACTGAGTTTCTTAGTGGGAGGCGTTGGCTCCTGCTCTTATCGCCACTCTGGCCTCTATTGTTGGGCATTTGGTGGTATGCATCTATGACTGCCAAGTATTGCCTAGTTCAACTTAAAGAGATCTTCATTTGATTTTAGTGGAGGGAGCCTCCCTGCTTATGTAATGGGCAGGCGACCTTGCATTGGCTTCCGCTTCATTCTAAGAGGATTAGTTTTTCATTCCATGCTCTCTCTTACAGGGCACCACTTCAGGGAAGTCTTCCTTTTAGGTTTTGTGTATGATCGATGTGTGTGTGTGTGTGTGTGTGTGTGTGTGTGTGTGTGTGTGTGTGTGCCACAGGAGGATGTCCAATATCTTCCTCTATTGATTCCCAGCTTGTTTCTTAATACAAAGTTTCTTAGTGAACCTAAAGCTCTCCATTATCGCCTACACTGGCTGCCAGCTTCCTTCAAGATTAGGGTCAGATGCTTCCACAACCGCTCCTGGCTTTTTACATGGATATCAGAGTTCTAGACTCAGGTCCTTGCGTTTGCATAGCAGTTGTGTTACCCACAGAGCAATCCTCGCGGCTCCCTTAGCTTTCAATGTTAATGAACATACGCGTTATTTTCTGAGAAGACCGTTATCATATGGGGTTAGCTAATGTTGTAATCAGTCCATGCCTCTTTGTACATGCAAAGCTTTGAATTCAAACCTGGTTAAGTGGGACCCAATCTTAGGAAGTATTGCATATTGCTGAGTCTTTCAGTGTCTACCAAAGCGGGATTATTATCTTTAGTTATTATAAGCAATGTAAGACTTGACAGTGTTGACAGTATCTGCTCTGTTTCCATAACACTGGCTGAGGTACCATTTTATTGGTGTTGCTGCAGTATCTCCAGAGAGGTGTGAGCACTGTGGTGTCTTAGCCCTTTTCGTGAGTATAGAAACCCCATGGGTGTTGCTGAAAGCTAAGCATCATCCACTTCCTCCATCTTTCGATCCACACTCATCTTTCATTCCATCTATCCATCTACATCCATCCATGCCCCTATCCATATTCACACATCCATGGAACCACACACATACTTCTCTTCTTTGATCAATTTCTTCAACAAGTATTAATTAACTACCATGTGACAAGTTCAGTTACTGGTTTGGGATAAAGAAATTCACAAAAATCATAGCTCCTGTATCATGAGACTTTTCACAAATGCCAGCTCTTTTGAGATAACTGTACTATCACACTTTATGGATGGTCATCCAACCAATGCTGTTAAAGCATCTAGCATAGTACCTAATATATTATTACAATAAAAAGCTAATCATTCATCATTGGCCAGAAAATTAATTTTAATGTTTATGTTATAAAAATAATTTGATATAATGCTATCATGTACAATTTAAGCAATATTCTCATGCTTGTATGAATGATAAATATTTTTCTTGGTTATCAGATTTTGCCTTTGATATTACATGGATAATTGCAATTGACTTTACTATTTTCATGCTTATCATAATCCCAACAACTTTTCCATTTATGCTGATACAGTCCCAGCTTTTTGACAGACTTTACTGTCACACATGCTTTTCAGTCTATGGATGTACATGTTCTGGTATTAATTCAGTTTTTGTATTTATCTTGATATTGATGGTTATATTTCATTGTAGGTATTCACAATTGATTTCATGCATTATAATCTTTCTTGTGTCAAAGTAAGTGGTGATCTTCAACCTATGATGGTGTGTTGAGTTGCTCTCTTTTCTCTCTTTTATTATGTTGTCATTATTGTATCTTATTTCCTTGGATTTGGGGAGGTAGGGACACAGTCTCACCCAGTAGCACAGGAACTCATTTGTGAGTATGAAGAAGACAGGTGAACCCCACCATGTGTGGCTTATCTTGTTTTCTACATCCTCTGCTGTGGTGCCCCATAACTCATTTCATTTTATGAATGTGACACTTGGCTTGGGTTGCCTTTACTTCATCGGTGATCAACTCTGTGGCCCCTTGATGTATCATTTTTTATTTCATTTACAACCCTTTTATGTCTATCCTCCCTGCTTCTTCTTATGGAGTTTTATTTTTGGTGTGTGAGCTTCTTTAGATAGTATCAAGCACATATTCTCTAATTCTTTGTTTTCTTGTAAGATCTGTTTTCTAAGTCTACTGCACTATCCACTGTGTGACAGACACCTCCTCTAATTTTGTCCATTTAAATGTCTCTGAATATGTTAGACATGTTCAGGAACACACAGGCAACCAATGAGCACCTCATACATAGTCTGTCTCGCCTTCCACTTGGGAATGAGCAAAGGTCCTATTCCTGGTCTGTAGTATCTGGTTCGAATGGGGCTGCTAAGTCAAGCTCAGCTCTCCCACACTCTGCCTCATTGTGTTTTCCTAGCATTCCAGGAAATCCTACAATCTGTGTTGACCAGATGGGGAGGTGTCCAGGCTACAGTCCTGGCCATCTTGGTGCCTGCACTTAACTGCAGTCCTTCCCTGATGCTAGAAGCACCTAAAGGGAATGAATTCCCAACGGTCTTTCCAATGACTTCCTATTAGCTGCGATTGTGGTGTCTAAAAGGCTGTAGTCAAACACAGACTTGTGGTGTTCTAATCATCCAGGTGTGTGGAGGGTTTATCTTCCCATTCGGAATCTTTCATAGTGACTTTTAATTTTCCAGACAATTAGTCCTATGCCAAGTTCCATTTTCTTCATTTGTTTTAAATCAAAAAAATCCCTCTCAGCCTCAGATTCTATCCTTTCATTCTTTGATATCCATTTAATGTGAATACTGTGATGTATAGTTCTCTACATCAAAACTCCTGATCACAGATTTTAAGAGATGATATATGCAGTAAGACAGGCACTTCTGTCTTAACTTCCCCAAAGTCTGGGATTCGTAGCAAGTAGCTGACCCTTACACGAGCAAGTCATATCTACAGAAATGTCCATCAAGAAAATACAACTTACAGTCATTTCCTTCCACATGGACCAGCCCCATTGATCTGCCATCCAGCCCCCAGCCACAAGGATTCTGAGCCATAATGCTGACAGCGTTGACTCACTGGGAGGAACCTGTCTCTCATCTGGGCATCTTGTCTCCTTTTCTTACTTGATAAAGTTGCTTATATATAGGAAAGTTGGCAATATAATCAATTACAAACTGATCTGATCATTTACTCTGTGACTTGCTCTTTGGAGGGATAATTGTAGAAATAATAATGGTTGGTGGGATACAAAGAGAAGAAGACAAGATTGATGGAGTGGATCCATCTCTACTTTCCTAAATGCTTTCCAGATTTAAATGGCCAGATACCCGCTGAAATGTGGGGGCATCAAGCAAAGGCATTTGTGTGTGATCTGGTATTTGAGATGTTGTATCCCATAGCTCTGAGTGAGAAATGCATTACTCAAGACATGGAGGAGTGGCTTAAGAAGTTACATTGGGCGAACCCAGAGCTGACCAGGAATACTTTCCTAACATTCTCAGGATCTCTGGACAGACTTGGTATCTTAGCCTAAGAAACTCTGTATGTCAGTTAGTAATTTGTCACCAACAACACTTAAGAGGTAGCTTTGGGGTCTCTTTATGTAATTTCACCTCGGGCCATTCTCCAGGTCCACTGATCTAGTATGGGTCTGGGATGCCCCCAAAAGCCACATATTAGAAGCCTGACCCCTGTCTGGTGTTGCTAAGGGGGGGGGGCAGAAAGTTTAATAGATGAAGTTCCAGATGATTTACACTTCCAGGGAAGTTGTGAATGCCACTATCTTTCTATTTTTTTTCCTTCCTGGCCATGAAGAGTATTCTTTGGCTCTGCTAGCATGCTTCTAGCGTGGTTCCTACCTCACCACAGACCCAAAGATAATGGAGCCAGTTCATCATGGATGGAAACCCAGAACACCACAAGCCAAATAAGTCATTCTATATGCAAACAACTTATTTTAGGTATTTGCTACAGTAATAGAAAGGCTGCCTATGGTTGGTAGTGACCTGGTTCTGTGGTAGCCAAATCCTCTTTGAAACAGGGTTTCAGGGTCACGAGGAGCTGCAAAGACCTGCCACACTCTCCCTTCAGTGGGGTCTAAGTGCCTGTGTACTCAGAGGGTCTGTCTGTAGTCATCAGGGAGCCAAGAAACCTCTTCTACCTCAGCACCCAGGCACTTCTTTAAACCACACGTCCCAGTCAAAATCCCAGTGTTTAGAAAGTTAGTCTCAGAACAACTGTTTGCAAACATTGCTTGGGATCCATGCCGTCTCCTCTAGGATTGGCGGGCAGGATGGAAGCAGCTTCTCATTGTGACAGATGGGACCACAGTTAACTACAGTTTTAGTCTGTTTTGTCTAGAATTCATGTTGACAAAAAGGAATTTTTAAAAAAAGGAAAAAAGGAAGAAAAGATTTCTTGGAAACAAGGAGGTGTTTGTTGTATTTCACAAGATGCCTGAGAGGCACAGGAATGCCTTCACTTCAGTAGTGGAGGGTAACAGTGCCTGAGGCAACTCCATGATGCAGTCTGGCAATGGATGCAAAGCGCCCCAGACTGAGGGAGATGGGAGCCATATTTCATCAGCCTCAGAAAAGCCCAAAGTGATAGTTACAAGTGAGGTTTTAGATACTGCCAGGAGAAGAAGTGCTTAAAAACAAGACAGAAAACCACATATTCCTTAGCAAGGAACCAAAGAAGAATCCTCACATGGCCACACTCAGACAGCGTCTTTTTAGGTGACTGTGTCCACTTGAGAAGCAGACACATGAACCTTGCGAGATGGACTTTCCTTACTAAACTGAGATTGCCAAAGGAAAAATCTTTCCCAGGCTCAGTGGCTGAATTTCTGGTTGATGAGACCACATTTACTTGGAGCATAAGGGCGGAGAGAAGGAGCTGCGGAAGACAAAGGCATATCAGTGGCAAAGCCACTCGGAAGCCATTCAATTTACAGTGCATTTTAAAAGGAGTGTGTGTGTGTGTGTGTGTGTGTGTGTGTGTGTGTGTGACACAGAGTGCATACCATGTGGATGTATGTGCCATGGAAGCCTGGAGAGGGGGTCACCTCTCCCGGAGCTGGCGTTACAGGTAGTTTCCAGCTTCCTGATATGGATGCTGAGAACTGAACTTGGGTCCTCTGAAAGAGCAGTAGGTGTTCTTAACCACTGTGCAGGCTCACCAGCCTCAATTTCGAATTCTTATTTGTAATTGCTGTTGTTGTGAGTACAAATTATTGCCCAGTGCTTATTCTGTGTTTTTTATTATTTCTAATTACCTTAAAATTTATTATTTGGAATTTCAGTTCTACTTCTTATGGCAGAAATGTGGATCTTTCTAAGGTTTTGATCTAAACGTAAAGGTGTTTTCCTTCTCTTCCCATGTTGTTTTAATTGACAAATTGAATTAGGACTTCTTGAGGTTCCAACTACTTTTGTATCTTATTTATTTATAAGCAGAATTAAATCTTTAAGCCTTCCTTCATTTCTCTCCCTTGAGAGTACTCAAATGTTAGCCTACTGAGTAAAATGTGTTTTCTTTGTAAACAGGCTGATTTTCTTTCATCTTAGTTCTGGACAGAAGAATGGCCTTGTCACACCCACCGCAGACATGTACTTTGCTGCCCTTTGGCTTGGCCTACATTACTCTGGGGTGGGCAGCTGGCTGCTCTTCATGGTCTCGGGAACTATGATTCAGTCTCTCTCCTCGCCTTCTTCACTGGCAACCCTCTTTTAATTTCTTCTCCCAAGCACCATGTTTTTAAAAATTAATTTAAAAAACTTTCTACTTTGAATTATTTATGAAATCATATGCAAGTTTAAGAAATAAAACAGAGAGAGTTTGCGTACAGTCACCTCTGTTCTCCCAGTGCTAACATCCTGCAAATCTATAGCACAATATCGCTAGGAAATTAACATCCATCTAATCCACCAGCTGGAGTCAGGTTTTACTAGTTTAGCTGTGGTAGTTTGAGTGTGTGCACATGCACGCACTGAGTCCTATGCAGTTTGTTTCTGTGTGTAGATTTGTGTGCCCAACACATGGTCCACTACTCCTTGTCGTGCGATGAGGAACCTTATGTGTCTCTCTCGCTCACCCCTATTCTAAGTCCTAGGCACCACCAACCCATTCATCTCCATCATTTTGTAGAGTCACACAGTGTGCCCCCTTTTGACATTTCTGATAACCCTGTACTCAGGAGCTATGATCTTTGTCTGTCAGGAACAGCACATTGTCTTAAACTTGTCTCAAAATTCTTTGACCTTCATGTCTGATTATACAGACCAACTATCATTTCCTTAAAAATGTGTCCCCTATACTGGAGCAAGTGAACTCTGTTTCACTTCTCTCAGTTTGTGATGAGGACAAAACATGTGTCCACTCAGAAACGTCTAGGCTCTGCTTGACATCTCATAAGGGAGATGCCATTTCTGCTCTGGAGTTTCCTATAGCTTCTGGGACTGACACTGCTAGTGCTTTGGAGACACGTTCAGAATTCGCTCAGAGGTCTTCCTACACCACTCAGTGTTGCTAAGCCATGAGAAGAACTTCGATGGCACCCTGAGTGATGGTGTCCTAACTCTTCAGCTGCAGCTGCCTTCCTTCTTACTCAGCTCTGACGGTGCTGGAGAAGAGTCGCCCTTGGCTTTTGGAATGCAGCAACCCAGCACCACACACTGTGTGGCTGAGACAATAGATGTGGACTCTCGCTGCTCTAGAATCAAAAAAACCAAGATGTGAGCATGGCCACCTTTGCTCTAAAGGCTCCAGAGGGGAGTTTCATAGCCTCTGTTGTTATGGAACTGTCTTTTCTGTCCCTAGTGTCCTTTTCTGTGCTTTCCCAGTATTCTTACTAGATCAGAGCTCACCTAGTCCAGAGTGACCCCATTTTGTTACACACATCAATTACATCACAAAAGACCCCTTATTCAAATAAGGTCTCATTCCAGGTAGACATAGGGAATCATTCAAAACCGATGGTCACCAGACCCAGGACATCCCACCCTAGTGCTCTGGCAGATCTTGTAAATAAGGGTCCCACAGACGCCACTGGGCTCTCTGGGGATTATTCCTTCCATCTTTTGAGTTTAAACCAATGACCTGAGCAAACTAGATTGAAATTAGGGAAACAATCATTCAGACCAGAGAAAGGCTTTGCTGTTCTGAGTCTGACCTGAGGAAGGCCTTGCCGCTTTCCCCCAGGTTTGCAGTGTTGGGTCCTCCATGGCAGTAGCCACGCCAAACAATACACGTTCACTCAGAATTTCATCCTCTCTTTACACATTCACTCAAGGCCTCCTTGGCTCCCTACAGTCTGCTGGTGAACACAAGAGGGTGTTATAGCATGAACAGGAAGTCCTAAGTGTTGAACTGCAGGGGCCCTACGCTAGACATGGTAGGATAGACAGGGCTCCTTGGCAGTACAGGTTCTAAGTGACTGCAACAATGTGTTTCGTGATGTAGGCTGTCTGTTTGGGTAGGGAGACTGTTGGTAATATTGTGAATAGCAATCCTCCTTCAACACATGGAGAAGAAACAATAGCCTCATCATAGCCATCTGGAACAAGCTTAGTTCGCTGGGGCTGGACACAGATCAGTTCGTCACTGAGGGAACTGAGGTTCTGACTTCTTTCTGTGGTAAACTCTGTTTTGTGTTTCAGTCTACTCCTCACTGGTACCGTCTGCGGCATGTACAGTGCACCAGTCATCATGTTAGATGAATATACACAACCCTCTCATGAGATCTCTGGGACTCAGGGACTCCAGTTCTGTGAAGCCCTCACAGAGAGGAAGTAACTTTCCTCTAGATGTACAAGGGGTCTAGAAGAGCTAGAACTTGCTCTTAACCTGTGTTTCCCTGAGAGTCACCCTGGGGAGGCTATCAGTCTATCTGCTTCTCACATTTCTGAGTTTCTGCTAGCAGCCTTCTCTCTCTGTTCTACTGGATCTTCTCCTGTGACCAGCTTTCCTCAAACATGAGTCCTTTACCGGCTCTTATATAAAACCTGCAAGATGCCAAGGAGCCAGTGCTGAAGTGTGCTTAACTTACATTTTATGTTGTATGCTGTCCCTGCCTCATCCTCACTGTTACTGTCTCCACAGAACAGTCTCCTTTACTGCCCTTTACCCAGTCTCTTACCAAGTCCATATTCCTTGAAGTCTTTTTGAGACACCTGTGCCAGCTGCCGATGAACCTGTCATTCACATGTGCCCACAATGATACAGAAAACGACCTGCTCTGGATTTCATTTTCAATCTAGTGACATGTGCTTTTTTTCTCTTACAGTGTCAACAAAACTAAGTTTCGGGATTTTAAAGGCCTCACATTTATCCTTCTGCCAATCCGCAGGAATGAGTAGTAGTTCTGGGTTTGATGGATACTTGCATCACCCCTGGAAGGAAGTTCTCCTTTCCCACATCAAGACACAGTATGACTGCCTTCAGCCCCTCAAGGAACATGAGGATGTTTCCTGTCTCTGGTATAAATAACGGAAACCCTGACCTCAAAGAAACCCTGTGTATGTGAGATGGTAGGTTCACCGACATCTGCTCTAACTTGCAAAAATGGTGAACGCACCATTTCTGTTGACTTCTGACTTCTCTTTTGGCGGGAGGATTACATACTTACCGCATCCACATTGTTGCTATGAATGTGCGGATGTTCGCGAATCTGCAGGTCTGCGTTTGTGTGTGTGCAAGCACGTGTGAGTGGGTACATGTGGAGGCAGATAACAGCAGTGCCTTAGGCACCTTCCCCATTAAATGCCCCACCTCACTATTTTGTGACAGCCTCTCACTGGCCTAGAGCTTGTCCAAGAGGACAGGCTGTTGGCCAGTAACCCCGGGTCTTACTGGCTTGTTTCTGCATCCTCGGTGCTTGCATTACAATTGGATGCTACCATGCCTGCTTCCTTTTTGAAAACTTAAAGCAAGTTCTGGGGACGGAACACGGGTCCTTGTGCCTGAGCAACAAGCGCTTTATCAATGGAATCACCTCCCTGACACTTGTTGCTATTTTAAATTTTTTTCCTGGACATTTTTCTCTACCTAAATCAAGCCTTTTCTTTTAGCTCTAACAGACAAGGCTGGGGGAGAGGAAGAGGACTCAAGTCTTCCTATCGTCCTCTGATGCCGTTGGGGAGATGGATCAGCAGGACCTGTGCACACACAGACTCTGGTGCATGGGAACTTATCTACAGCACCGCGAGGACTCTGAAGGTGAAATGGGACCCATCTTCTTTCCCCACGAACTCCCTCCCTTCTCCCTCCTGCACATGCTTGGCTTCGAGGAGGCCTGTGCTGGAGCTGAGCTGATCCTCTAGTACTTCACTGCATTCCGTGTCATTTGCAGGGCGGAACACACGGGCATGAAGAATCACAAGAGCCATGCTGGCCACACAGCTTTGCGTTCCACTCAGCCCCAGAGCAACACGGATGAGCCAGTGACTATTCCCAGAGCCTGGGCTTCCTTACCCAGGCTTGCTCAGAAGCCATCAGCAGTCTCCACCTCAAGTTCTGCATCTGATGAACAAGTACTCATACACCAATCACTGGGCAATCAACACTTCTCATCCTGGGAGTGGGAACATGGTAGTTTGGGGGATATATCTACTCTTACAACTCTCTTCTAGAATATGTATGCTGTTTTTTTTTTGAAATAATAAAAATGAACAAGAGAACTGATAACAAGCCCTTGAGGTATGGTGAACAGAATGTCCCCTTTATAGGAATTGTACTGAAACTTTAAGAAGTGGTGTTTCTAGTTGATGTGAATTCTCTTTCAACCTCCGGATAATATGCAGTCAGAAATTCCCAGGAAATCAGGCAGAACATAATTAGCTGGGCAGCACACCATGTACCAAGTCTTGTAAGAAGGAAGTAGAAAGCATTTTTATTGGTTTGATTTTTAAACCCTTGGGTGTGTCAAGCTTGAAAACGAAGTTAGTACTGGAAGTGTTCCGGAAGCCGCTGTCCTCCAACTTGTCAATCACGTTAGGGTAGTGTGGGATGGATAGAAACGTCTCTGTTTGATTTTCCTCTTGCTCTTTCTCCCAGATATCCCGAGTTTCCCCGTTATTCAACTAAGCACAAATTGTCGTTCACACACACGCACTGCCATGATTTCTGATTTGCTGGCTGTCACTCCCATTAATAACCAACCGGGCTGTCAGGCTGTCACTCCTTGTTGTTGTAACGATTTGTTTCATACACGGGATTTGATTCATGATGAAGAAAAGGGAAAATAAAAAGCCTACAGTTGTCCTGTTGTTTTCTTAACTTAGGAGGACAGAGAGGTTAGGCGGAAGCATTAGTCAAAATTGCATGTTCTTCCTTTATCCTTAAAAATTAATTGATGAGCTAACTTGTATATTTTTTTAGTGGAACAAGTACTCTTCTTGGAGCTTGAGATGTGGTATATAGTTCAGATCACTCTCAGGAATATTCCCATCCACAATTCTCAAGTTGCTTCGTCTGACATCGCCCAAAGCATAGCTCTCTGAATGAAGAAAGAGCCTCGCTCCTCTGAGCACACTGCCTTGCGGTGCCTTCATTAACCACGGGGGGTGGCAGGCTGGCAAGCTGCTCCCACTTGTTCATCGCCTGGTGAAAGGCCTCGTTTTCCCAGAGCCCAGGCACTAGATGTCTAGTGAGGCTTAATTGTGGTGCCATTTTTTTATTCCAGTCTTCACTGGAAGTTTCCTGTGTGGCTTTAAAGGATTTCAGACAATGGGGATGTCACAGAAGCTGTCAAGGAGTGTTCCGAACCCACACTTCCCCATCTCCAGCTCTGGGTCTCATTTCCCTGCTCTGTTCTGTGCACAGATCCTTCTAAGGCTGGTGATGAGGAGAAGAACTGGTCTGCCTTCCTGCCCCGTTTTCCACAGAGAGGAGGAAAAGGGCTGGAACTGCTCACAGCACAGAGAGGTCTAGGTTACTTCTGCTTTGCGAAATGCATTCATTTCCTTCCTCCCTCCCCATCTGTACTATCTTGGGCACCTTGGCCCACCTCTGGAAAAGTATCTTAAGCATTTTCATTGCGTCTTGGCATATGCTCTGGAAGAAGGAAGGAAGGACTTATACCACATAGGAATTCTCTACCAGCATGCTGTATGGAGTCACTGGTCCACCCCCATCATCTTCAGTGAGAAGAAGCATCAAAGGGATGCACCTTGAAGTCCTCCCACAGCCTGAGCCTGCCTCCCACAGCCTGTGTCCCACCCACGTTTTTCTGCCATTGTGGATAATCATGTATATCTTCTCTGCCTATTCCACTCAGCAGCCATAGTCTGTGCTGATGGCTCAACTTATCTAGTCTCTTATCTTCTTCCTGGTAGTGAAACTGTTCTGCCCAGCAGGGTCCTTCCTACAAAGAGCTTTCCAGAGTGAAGCACAATGCTGTAGAGACAGATCAACAGAGAAATGCACATTGAATTTCCACCTTGGGCTCCTCATCGTTTATTCTGTTTGTGAAATCTAGATTATAGTTCACAGGCTGCTTCTAGGTTTGTTTATTTATTTATTTTTAGCCTCAGTCATGGTACACCATTGGATCACATTTGTTTGCTTTATGGTGACACAAGATACCTATACAATATCTACTAGAAAAGGAAAAGACTTAAGCCATTTAGACATTCTGTATTAAATAGCATATATTCAAATCTTACAAATGTGTGAAATTAATTTTCTGTTTGATTCAGAAATTTAGTCATGTTAGTTTCCCCAGTAGTTTGCAATAATTTGGAAGTGTGAAAATTTAAAGATTTGGTCTCTAAAAGCAATTAATGTGCATTGAATTAGAAAATAAGCTACGACTCTAAAAAGTGCTAGTGGTGGAGTGAAGCAGTGCAATTTCCATGTTTCTAAAACAGTAGCCTGAACTCCCTGTCATAAAATATGTAGCTAATCTCGAAGCAAATACCTTTTTGCAAAAGCAACACATTATGCAATTCAAAGGACACTTTCAGTAATACCGCAATCCTGCCTGCACATCAGGAAACTTAAAATAAAAGTGAGCAAGCCTCTTAAGGGTCTGAAGTATATAAATGCACCTTCTAGAAGAAAACAAGAGGATCCTTCTACTGTTTTGAGGAAAACAACAATCTTGTGGGACACAATAAACAGTTACTGTAGGTAAAGTTTAAAATGGAAGTTTGGCATTAGTACACCTACTGAACAATAGGTGTGTTTGCCTGGGCAAAAGTCAAAACATGGGTTGAGGAAACAAATTTGTAATATGTGTATCTGACAAATAGTACATATCCTGAAGACAGGAAGAACTGCCACACATTAGTAGTAAGATGTGAATGGATACAATTTAAAACCAGGCAAAGAATGTCAAACAGTCTTTCACAATAGAATCATTAACATAAGCCTGTGAGAAGCTATACAATGTCATTAGTCTCTTGGAAAATCCAAAATAAAGCCATAATGAGATTGCCACTGGAGAAACGAACATGTTCTCCAAGATACAAGTGAGTGAGTGAAGCTCTTATATATTTCTTCTGAGACTATAAATTGTTTCAGTGACTCTGGAAAGCTGTTGGACAGCATACACTAAATCAAACATGGACCTACACTCCCACCCAGGAGGTCCATTCCTGAGGCTCTATCTCAGAGATGCATGCCCAGTGTCTAATAAGTATATGTTCACAAAGGTTTCTAGCAGTTCTATTCACGGTAAGCAAGAAATCACCAAGAAAAAAAAACAAAACAAAACCAAAAGAACCCAAATGCCTAACCACAGAGAGAAAGAGAACCATCATGTGCACAATTTTGCTATTGATGACAACACAACTAAGCCTGCAAATATAGGACTGGGCATAGATGCAGACATGAGAGAATATATACTACATGGTGTCATTAATGTAGGACATTAATGCGGGAACTTGATGGAGTTAAGTAGCCGATAGAACTAACCTATGACACTAAAAATACTGATAGAAGTCAGCTTTGGGGATATTGATGGGAACAGGACATAAGGGACCTATGTAGGGTGCTAGAGTGTTCTCTGCCTTAATATCAATGAGTTAAATGTGTATATACATGGATGCATGCAAGGCTTTCTATAGATGATAACCATCCAGAATACAGATGGGAATAATAGAATTATGTAGAAACAAAGGTATAAAAACTGATAGACTAATGCATATTTGCATAAAAGTGATGTTATTATTTGAAAATAGATATATTATATGAATTGGAAAGATACGTTGAAAAGCCAAGGACAAACACAGAAACATTTTAAGAAGTATAAAATATGGGTACATGGTTGGAAATAAAGGTAAAATATTTTTCATGTCCAAAGCAAGGCCAAAGATGTAGAAGGCAGAAATTATAGGAAAGGTGGTGTGCAGAAGCAAATTGGTTAACTATCATACAAAACATAAGTGGAACCAACATAAACATACCAATTAAAGATAGGGATTCTCAAGTTGGTAAACAGAGAAATAATCAACTACCTGCCCCCAAGACGCCCTGTCTGACACAGAAGCACACAGGCTGGTGTAAATGATGTAAGAAAAATATTCCATGCTGATGTGAATGAAATAGGGCCATACCATTATCAAACTAAGTAAACTTCAAAATAAGGAAGAGCTGGGACAAAGCACAATACTTCACGATAAAGGAGGCCATATTCCCAAAGACAAGGTAATCTTGAACGTGTATGCATCTAATAAGGGGGCTTCATAGTAAATTTTTTTTTAAAGTTTAGGATTCAAAGTACAAAAGAAGAAATAGAAAACCCCAAATCATAATTTAGACTTCTGTTCCAACTCCAGGTTAAGGGACTCCACAAGTATCACCGCCAACTATGCGGCATTAAAAAGACAAAGAGACCGACAGTTCCCTTCTTCTTCTGGACTGATTATGTAAAAAGGTGGCAAGACAACTCTCCTTCCAGAATCTGAGCACATGACCTGGGAAGGCTGTGGATACAGCTCCCGGGACTGGACTGCCTGTAGAAGAAGCCATTGGATGGCATGGATAGAAAGAACACGTTACCCCTGGAAAGTCATGGCCAGTGGCTGGAAGCTTCTAGCAGTTTGTGTGAGGACAAGAGACCTCTGGGGCTGGAGTCAGGATTTTTTCAGCCTCTTGATATTTGAATTTTCCAGTGCTCATAAAATGTGTCAAACCAAATTTCCAAAGAACACAGGAAAATCACAATAAATAAAGCTGGAGAAAATTTTTAAAAATAAGGAAACTACCACTTGTTCAAAGATCATGGTCACAGTTTAGAGAATAGAAGAAGAAAGAAATTTAAGTCAGGCATTTTACTTAAACACAGGGAAAGAAAACTATAAAGATAAGAGTAGAAATTACTGAATTGAAAGTTTAAAAACAGTAAAAAACACAAAAGGTGACAGACTTATCATGATAAAAAAAAAGTGGGAAGGAAAATACCCTCAATATCAGGAAGAAGCATTATTTTGCTATACACAGACTATCATCCAAATGATAAATGTGGGGGACTGGAGAGAGGCCTGGCCAGCAATTGTGTGGTGCTGCTCTTGCCAAGAATCCGAGTTCTATCTGTTCTCAGCACCCACATGGTGGCTAACAACCATCTGTCACCCAGTTATGGACATCTGACCCCCTTTTCCGGGCAATGTGGGAACCAGGTATGCACAGGATGCCCAGAATGCACACACATACATGCAGGCAAACCATTCATACATACACATAAACTACAATATATATATATATTAGTAAGTATGCATAAAGGACAAGGACCTAATGACTTAGAAGGAACAGAATCCCTTCAAAGATTTAAACCAGCCACTCCCAGCCAGGAAATCACTGGTAAACCAATAGCCCTGTATCTCTTAAGTAAACTGTATGTAGAAAGAAACTCATAAAGGAAACCTCAAATAAAGGTGTCTTTATCGTCAAATTCTAATAATCACTTCAGAAAAAAATAGCAATTATACAAAAAAATCCCCCAGAAATTCTAACTAGAAAAATCAGGAATTACTTTTCAATTTATCTCATGAGACCCACATTATCCTGGTATCAAAGATAGAAAAGCAATTAAAAATAGAGTTGAATACACCTCATGAGCACACATGGAAAGATCTTCACTAAGAAACCATGAGTCCAGCAGAAAATAGAGAAGATTATACCTCACCACTAGTAAAGGTCCAACCTGGAAATATCTAACAGCAGCAACAATCAAAATCCAATTGATACCGTTTACCAGATTAACAGAATGAAGAAGAAATAACCACAGAATTGTGACTAAATTTCAGCACCCCATTTGTGACAAGGTCAGTCCCCATCGGAAAAGGGAATATAGCTTGATGAAGGTCATATACAAAAGCAGTACCTGAAACTGCAGGAATGGAAAAGACGGTTTCCCCTTAGTCTGTCCACAAGTGAGGGTGGCCACTATCTTCACTTTATTCAGAGTCACCCTGAGGCTAAGGCAATTCAGTGAGAAAAGAAACATTTAAACCCTGCATGTCATTTGGAATGACAGCATAAATGTTCTCCTGTATTAATGTATGGTAGCCTATCCGGGACATTCGCCACATGCTACCATGGTGACTAAAACTAATAGGCACAAGCTGTAAGGTTGACAAACAGATATGCATTCTATCTATGCTTCCTAGCCATGAGCAGTATCTTTTGCTACTGAAAACTTAGATATAAGCCTAGCGTCACTTAAAAAGCAAGCGTGACCATACACTAAATAAGGGAATGTCAGACATCTTGTTCATCAAACAGGTTGTGTCTTCTCCCATTTCTAGGTTGTTAATGAAATAAATACAATTTCTAGCTTTAATTAAAAAAAGAATTGTAACAAAGCAGAGGGATTATTCCTAAAATGGATGAGATTCCTTATCCACACTTCTTTGTATTTCATTTAAATGTATATCAGTTTCTCTCTACCACCTCGGCACTGTTTTGCACTTTCTACAAGTACAACCTCCTTATTCCTAGGTGGAAGATGGTGGCTGAAAGTGATGACATTATCCACTGGAGTGCTGATTGGAAGGGAAAATTTCAAGTTTTAAATTCACTGTGCAAAAAATGCAGCAGCAGTAGATTTAGACATACTTTAACATGAAGCATCTGCTAGAATGGACTTCCTTCTCCAGCAGTAGACTGTAGTCCATAAGAGTGGGCATGTAGAGAAGAAACAGCCAAACTTCCATGCACTTTCCCCTGCCCTGTGACCCAGTGTCCTACAGGAGTCACCATCAACCGGCTGACTGTCATGTGACTGGAAGCTTGTTGAGGTTCACCGAGAGGACCGGCCTCCCAGTGCAGAGGGTTCAATGGAGCAAATAATGGATCCCAAGGCACACACATACCAGAGTCAGAGAGCTGGTTCTCTCCTGTTGCCTTGTGGGATCTGGGAATTGAACTCATGTCAGCAGGCCTGTGTGCAAATGCTTCCACCTGAACCATCTAGCCTACCTGTAGTTCCTCCACTGTTCCTTAGCCTTGCTATCTTTCATTGCAAACTATAGGAAGAAGTCTTCTGGAGCTGATAGGAAGTTCTCTAGAGTAAGTTCATAAGTCTAAGTAATTTTATGAAAGAACTTTAAGATTTCCATTTCATCCATCATCAAAACACATGACAATAAACACTGGCATGGGGGTGGGGAGAAGAGCCTTTTTACATGGTTGATGGGAGTGTAAACCAGTTCAGTTACTTTAGAAAATAAGCTGGAGGTTTCCCTAAAAATTAGAAATAGAACTACTATATGACCCAACTGTCCCACTCCTTGGCAGGTATCCAAAGGTCTATATCCTATAGAGGTAGTGCACATCCATCATTATTTTTGTTCTGACTCACAGTATATAGGAAATGAGATCAGTGTAGATGTCTGTCAACTGATGAATGGATAATGAAAATATGATATATACAAAATGGAATTTTATACAGCTGTAAAGAAAAATGAAATTAGGAAACTTGCAATTTAATGACTGAAAGTAGAAAAAAATTATACCAAGTGAGGTAACTTGGATAGAGAAAGACAAACATCACATGCTCCTTCTTGGGCATGGATCCTAGCTTCAAATCTTCAGTTACTTGTGTTTAATACAGAGTTCCTGTAGAAGCCAGGAACTAGGGAGGGTTCACTGGAGAAAAGAGATTTCCCTGGGAGAGGAGGACAGAGATAAAATGGAAGTAGAGAGAGAACGCTGACAGTAGGGAGGTCTATGTAAGGAGAGGAGTGTGGGAATAGAGAAGACAAGGGTGCGAAAGGTTAACAATCACAAAGGGTTTATGAAACAGCCATATGAAAATTTACATCTTGGAACTCAATTTTACAATGCTGTTCTGAAGAAGAGTTAGAAGGGAGGTACTCTCCGTGGCTGGATAACTCTGCTCCGAGAAGCTGTGGATTATTAACAAAATTCCAATACCAGATGTCAGGTAGAGGTGTAGAAATAAGATGTTGGCCAGGAAGACCCCAGAGGTTCCCAAAACAATAAAGGCTCTTGACATTCTTCTTAGTTTCCCCAGAACTAGATGATAAGGAATTGTTGCTGAAGAGACCAGACATCTTGATTGCAAAGCTACAGAAATCAAACCAAAACATCCTAGCTGGAACTGAGTCGGAAACTTCTTCCCTGCTGCCTGGGTTTCACAGTGCCAGAAGGTGCTATTCAGGCTAGTGGGAGAGAAAAGGAGCATCGAAACATCAATAGTCTCCCCCAGCTGTGAACCCTATGAACTTCGAGACCAATCTGCCAGGCAAGATGTGCCTGCACCAGTGACTTGACTGCAATGAGGATTCCAACTGTTCTCTGATAGGATCTGAGGCCCTCTCCACAGGAGGGAACTCATGCATGGTACTGTGAGCTGGGTCCAAAACCTGGCTGCGGAAGTCATAGGCTTGCATGGAAAACTTAACACTGTTTAGTTAAATTGACATAATGTCAAATTGCTTTCTAAATATCTGTGCTTATATTCATAGATGATGTTCCTCGCAGCCTTAACAAGAGAAGCTTCTCTTTACAGTGAACTGCAGAGACCCACAAGCTGCCCAAGAAGTCGAGACTATGTCTCAGTTGAGATCTGAGCTCTAAATAGTAAATTTTATCAACCATTATAAGGATAAGAGAAAATTAAGGGTGAGAGAGTTGAAAGAATGTTAAGAGCGGAAAGATAGGAAGAAGGACTTAGAAATGCCATCTTCTAGGCAAGACACAGCCATGTAATTGCTAACTCTCACTAGCTATGGATGGCCACACTGGGTTCGTGCAAGAATAGGCTTGTCAACAGTCAAGTGTGGATGGAGGAGGCACTTAGGGACCTTACCCCTCCCTGCTGAACTATTGAGAGATACTGAGAGCTATTGTCTTCAGTTTTGTCTTCTCTGGTGAGATGTTAAACTCCAATGCATGGTTCCAAACCCTTGTTCACATAGGCTTGATTAAACTCAGTGGACAAAAAACAACAACAACAATAACAACAACAACAAAAACGAGATGTGGCTGTGGGAAAGGGGTTTGTAAGGAAGAGAGAGGGTTGACAGAGATAGAAAGCAAAGGTAATTAGAATGCAATTCATGGGGCATGAAAATATCAAAGGAGAAACTTAATTACTAAAAATTCATAAAAGTAGCTGTGGCGGTTGGAAAGAAAATTGCCCCCAAAGGGAATGTGTCACTGTGGAGGTGGGCTTTGAGATCTCATATATGCTCAGGCCATGCCCAGTGTCTCAGTCTACTTCCTGTCGCCTATGAGTCAAGATGTAAGGATTCTCAGCTCCTGTGCCAGCACCATGTCTGCCTGCATGCCACCATGTTACACCATGACAATAATGGACTAAACTATGAAAATGTAAGCCATCCCAATAAAATGTTTTCCCTTTGTCAGAGTTGCCGTAGTCATGGTGTCTCTTCACAGCAATAGAAACCCTAACTAAGACAGTGGCAAATGCCTTTAATCTCAGCACTTGAAAGACAGAATCTGGAGGATCTCAGTGAATTCAAGGCCAGCATAGCCTACAGAGTGAGTTCCAGGATAGCCAAGGTTTCATAGAGAAACCCTGTCTTGAATCCCCACCCCCAATGTATTAAAGAGTCTGCAAAGATATTATTGAAGTAATAGAGAATTCATTATATTACTTTTGTTCAAAATGTCTAAAACAACTTGACCTTTTGAATAGAACTATAAAAGAAAACAATGGCGTCAATATTACCAAATATTTAAAGGGACAGGTTTAAAGCCAATATGCTTGTGCACCGATGTGAGCTCTCTCCTTTTAGCTGAGCGAGCAAAGATCAGTTGTTCTCCTTGTCTCGTGTTTGCTTGTTGCTTTGTAAATACCATCAATGGCGTTACCCAGCGGCTCACATATTTGCACTTGTTAAAATAGTAGTGAGGAGTTCAGTGCCTCAGATGTATTTCCATGTAATGAGAGATGGCTTAGTTTTAGAACAGTTAATGGCACGTGGCTGTGGAGAGCCGGTGTCGGAGGTGAAAGGATGGGGCGATTTAGACCTTCCGTTTCCCAGGCCCTTGGTGAAAAGCTGGTGATTCCTGTTGCTGAAAGAGTGAGGACTAGATGGTGATATATATAAAAGTTATATATATATATATATATATATATATATATATATATATATATATATATATATATATAAAACTTATACTCCATCCAGTGGAGAGTAAGTAGAAATAAGTTGAATGAACAAAATGGAAGGAAGGGCAGAAGAGATGATGCTGTATACGAACATCGTGTGTCATCTTCTCCATCACATCATAAACAGAGCTCTGGACCTTATGTATACTCCAAGATCCCCTCTCCACATGTAATAGATGCAGAAATTAGAAAAGAGTAGAACCCAAACACTATGCTATGACAACATCTGACTTAAATTGTACTATTAAAACCAACATAACTGAAGAGAAAATGTTTTGAATCGGAAATAGCAAAGAAAAGATAGCCATTTTTAAAATTAAATTACTAATGTGTTGTTGAAATCATTTTACTCTGTTCATATATTACTCTGAAGGGGATCTGCTTTAGTTCAAGTATCCACATGTAAGGATTCCTACAGCCCTGACAAACTGGGTCCAGCCTCTGGCCCCAATATGTCAATCAAAGAAACAAGTAATGGTGAAAACCTGAAAGAGGTTTAAACGTGATCATATTGGGAAGATTAACAAATTAGAGTCCAGTGACCCCTCGGTCCATCTCTGAGTCACTGACCTATGCTTAGTGTGTCTTAGAGAAAGGGCAGGGGGCAGGGCAAGGGTTCCGCAGCGTTAGAAGTCCTGGTCAAGGTATGCTCTGTTGGAGGCTGCTGTCAGTTTGGGTTCTGCAAGATGGTCATAAATCTTCATCTCGGGCATCTCTAGAGGAGATGGAGTGGTTCTCTGGAGATGGTCACTCCTGCTCCAGGATGTGGCCTCTCATCCTCCTGGATGATTGTCCCCACCTGCAGGGTGCTGGGGTCAGCTGTTCCTGGAATTCAAGATGACTCAAGGTTGGGGACCAGGACTCAGCCTGTAGGTTAGTGGAGAATTAACACAATAGAGGGAGAGGTGGCAGCGTCCACACTGCTTTTATGGATTTGGGAGCCCAGGCAAGGAGCCCGTGCTTTATACAAAGGCAGCTTAAAGGCCTTGTTTCATGGCCCCTGCCTGTGCTGAGCAGGTTTTCCCCTCCACTCCAGGATCACATTCTGCTTTAGACCGGGGGGAAATAAGACAGGACATGGCTGAGCTCTTGTTAAGATCCATCTTAGATGGTTCGAAGAAGGGGCAAAGGCTTTATGCTTTTTCACAGGGAAATGCAGCTTTAAAGTTATTTTCATTTGTCTCTAAACAAGTGTTTTCATCTTAAAGCTTTTGGAAAAATCTTTCGGTCTTTACAATGAAAAAGAAATAAGAATATCACCATAATTGAGGTGTAGCAAAACTTCAAACACAGAGGTTGTTTTTTATGATTCCTAAGGGGGAAATCTGATAGCTGTTTAGAAGGAGGATCTGAATAACCATGATGGGTCGCATAGCTTTAAAAATAATTTGTTGGCTTTTAAGCCACTAACTCCCCACTTCTTTGTAGGGTAAATAGCTTTTTTGACTTCCAGACTGCAAGGACAACTTAGGGTCAAGGTCAGGTGCCTGCAAGACCTGAAATAAGCAAGCTGTCACGGTGGAGAAAAACAGCATGCCTGTGCCCCAGATACTGACATGGCCACCTATTTCTGGAAGCACTTGGGCTTGAGAGAGAGAGCTCTAGGGTCTTGAGGCCACTTTGTCAACCAGTCGGTTCTGGGGTGAGTTAATTCTGGAATTCATAATTCAATGCATATACAGCTGGTGCTTGAAGCCAGGAGATCTTTAAACGGTCTGAACAAGAAAACTTCCTGTCCTGCCTCTTCCTGGGGAGACAGGAGCACTTCTTTAAAAGCATAAGGAGAAAGGAGGCCAAGGTCAGACGTTGCCAGAGAGGGTAATGGAAATAAAGAAGAGGAGAAACCACTTGCGTGGACCTTCTCTCAACTGCACATTTGCAAGGGCCCACGACTCCTGCTGAGGACTCCGAGCTGCAAATGACATTTCCCCTCAGTTTTTGCTCTCTCTCCCTCTCAGTCAGCACAGTGGAGAATGAATAACGAAGAAAACCAATGACTGTAGGAATGACTGCCAAAGACTGTTCAACAAGGGCTATAACTTTCATTCATGTGAATACAGGCAGAATCTACTTGCCAGGACCATTATTTTAAAATATCACTTTTAGCCAACTTGAACTACCCGTGACAGCCATTTCCAGGTGCCTGCCTTACAATCTGTCCATGCCATAGTATGTATGGTCAACAAAAAGATAGAATTCTCACTTCAAGGAGATGGAGCCAAAATGGGTATTCATGGCCCAGGGACACAGGCTCAGGTTACCCAACATTCCGTATTCCAACAAGAACTTTTATAAAAACAGAACAAAGAAAACCATAAATCAAGGCACTTTGCAAACACATTGGTGGAAACATGAAGTAGATGAGGCACAGAAAACCTGGGAAATCTCAGCTCTAGACCTCAGATGCTATCTGACAGCATTCTTAGTCTTTCGGGTGATGGGAACTAGGGGGTCTGTTTGTACATTCCAGAGGATTTACCTAATGGTCACAGAGATCTTAGCTCACATACAGAGGGGATAATAAATGGCTATTAAAGGGGCTTAAAATTGACCCAAGAATCTGGCTCTGGACTTGTAACATTCCAACCTCTCCACAATCATTAAAATGCTATCAGTTAGCAGCCTTCTAGAATGTGCAGTGGGAGGGAGTTCTTTCCAGGAACTTATTTTTTCTTCTTCCAGATTGTGCTTCTCTCTCTCTCTCTGTCTCTGTCTCTCTCTCTCTCTCTCTCTCTCTCTCTCTCTCTCTCTCTCTCTCTCCTTTCCTTCTTCCTTCCTTTCTTTTTACATTGAAAATAGATTTCATTTTCATACAATATATTCTGATTATGGTTCTCCAGTTCCCCCCAGATCCTCCTCACCTCCCCATTCTCCCAAATTCACATCATCTCTTGATCTTTTGCATTAGAAAACAAACAGCCATCTAAAAAGATAGAAAGGAAAAAAGAATAAAATAACATAAAACCAGACAATCCTAAATAGGACCAAACAAACATAAAAACAACAAGCCAAAGAAAGAGTACAAGAAACACATAGAGGCATAGGAACACACACATTTCTGACACACAGAAATCCCCTAAAACACAAACTTGGAAGCATAATACACAAGCAAAAGACTTGTAGGATATGGGGGAAAAAATCTCAGACAAAGCAGTATGAGACAAAAAAAACCTCCAAAAATACCACTGAGTTCTTTCTTGTGTTAGCAATCTACTGCTGGATATGGGTGGGGCCTGCCATAGGAATGGTCTGTATACCTAATGAGACTCCTTTGGAGAAATCTGTTTTTCATTTGTGAGTGGTTATTAACTGGAGATAGCTTCTGAGTTAAGGATGTGGGCTGTGTCCACTTCTGCTCTCAACATTGGGATCCCATCAGGCTGTGCAATCTCTGTGGGTTCCTGTGTGTGTTGGTCCTGCTGTGCTTAGACGGCCTTGTTTCCTCAATGTCCTCCATCCCCTCTGGCTCTTACAATCTTCCTGCCTCCTCCTCTGCAGGGTTCCCTGAACTGTGAAGGGAGGGCTTTGATGGAGACATCCTATTTAGGACCGAGTATTCCAACCTCTCTCACGCTCTGCACATTGTCCAGCTGTGAGTCTCTGTACTTACTTCTATCTACGGTGGAAGGAAGCTTCTCTCTCTGGTGATGGCTGAGCAAGATAATGATCTATGAGTGTAGCAGAATGTCATTGTAAGTCTTTTTGCTACTACATTAGTTTAGCATAACAGTAATATTTGGTGTCCCTCCACATCCCTGACCTATTTAGTCTAAAGTTCTTGGCCACCTAAGCAATGTCAGGGATGGGATCCATTGAATAGAGTGGGCCTTAAATCCGGTCAGATATCAGTTGGTCAGGCCCACAAGCTGTGTGCCACTGCTGAATGCAGATCACCATTGTAGACTGAAGGGTGTATGGCTGGTCTGGTCTGCACCTCTCTCTTTCAGTGGTGTGCAGAGTACCTTCCAGTAACACGAGCTGTCAACAGGGTGAAGGCTGTAGGTAGGCAGGCACTCGTGTGACTTCCCCAAGTTCAATGAGTTGTGGAGGTGCTGTCTTCAGCAACAGGGCCTCATCATCAGTTTGTGGAGAACACCAATAGCCTTAGCAACAGCCTGGGCTGTTTGGCAGTTCCCATGAGGCTCCTTTGCCCAACAACTCAATTGGAAACTTTTGTTCACAATTCTCAATCAACAGTCGCCTCATGCAGCAGGATGGCAATAGGTTCGTATTGTAGGTCTTAAAAATGACCTTGACGAAGTCAAAGACTCCAAAGTCCCCACGTGTGCATAGATCCACACCCTGGTCACCGCAGGAAATACACCTTCAATGCAGAATGGTACTGGCAATCAAGTAACCAACTGATATCTCTAGCAAGGAGTCAGAGAGACAGCCTGCAATACTTCAGCCGCCTGGGCAACCACAGCACTTGCAAGCTCAGCTGCCCAGGGCATTCCCAGCACCACCCGCATTGGGCTGAAGAAAGTCTGTGGACAACCCATCGCTTTATGACAGTGTTCCAGACCTGGCTTAGGAGAGGGGGACATAAAGAAGGGTTTTCATAAGATCCAAAGACATCTGTTGTTCTGTGTGCTGATTGGAGCCTGCTTTGGCCGCTTTCCTGTGGATAGCTCTGGTTGGGTCGTATTTCTAGGGCAGGCAGAAATCTTCCCAGTGAGCTCTTTAGAGTACAAACATCAGAACTTCAATAGCCACATTATGAGGTAATAAATATAATACCAAGGTGGGTCATTTCTTGAAATGCCCATACTTCACGTGGTAAAACACTGGAGTAGCTACAAGCAAATCAAATTGAAGGAGGTGGGGGGGAAAAAAAACTACACATCTTCAAAAAAAAACCCCCATGAGCTAAAGTGATTTCTTAGTACAAGAAAAGGACCAAATTGCTGGGATTCCCTCGGGTTTTATTACAGAGTGTCCATTTCCGGTTTTGGCTACACTTTATTGCCTTGGAACACAAATGCATCTGTCTCCGATGGGGCTTATTCTTCCCAGCCATTCCCACTGCATTAGTGACAAAGGTCCATCAGTGGGGCCCATTCTATTTCAGTTTTATCACTTCGATGGACTCTGAAGGGCTGGATGCAATTTAAAACATAAAATAAAGCCATGATTTCTGCCTTCTGAAACTGGCTCGGAAGACTCCCGTGAAAAGATGGCGGTAGTGTGATTCAGACAGGCAGAGAAGGAAACGGTCTCCAGTGCAAACAGTTTCAGCCTGTTGCACTAGAAACCCTCAAAAATCCGAGGAAGCACACCCAGGGCACCAGTACCCAGACTGCAAGTCACTTTTGACCTCTGCTTTAGAGATTCTGGCCAGGACAGTTGGACCTGATTGCAGGCGTTTAAGTTGGTACAGCAATAGACCTGTCTGGAAGATTTAGATTAAGCTGTTTGCTCAAATGAACTGCTCTAGGATTTCATGAGGCTTTTTTTTTACCAAGACAGCAAAAATGCTTCCTCTTCTTCTAACCCAAGTTGTCTTTTGTCGCCTACTCTTTCCCACCTCTTCGTATGGATTCTCAGCTCCCCACCCCCACCCCACCCATCAGCTGCCTTTGCCTTTGGGGGGCCTTTGCCCAGTTTTGATTCCTTGACCTTGGGGCCTCTTACAGTCTTTACACCTATTCGATCTGTTGGTGTTCAATTTATGCAGCTTCCTCCATAATGCATGAGGTCACAGAAGGGAGCATGTTCACAGTCTGATGGAGTAGGAGGCTCAGTGTTAGGGTCTGGGTGTCCATGATCATCTGATTTCACTTTTCTGGGCTGTAACTTTTTTCATTGCCAATCTGAAAGGATACCTCTGAAGAAGTCCTCTGATGTCTCTGGTTCTCCTGCCTCTCTTTGTTTCTAGGCAATGCTGTACAAAGCTCACCATGGTATGGTTATGTTATCTTATAGTTCATCACACACAGGGTTGCCTCCCTCCTTGGCAGTTAGTACCCAAAGACAAAGCCCCGCCATATTGAGGCTGTTGAGATAGCTGAAGAAGGTCATCAGGTGAAGACTGACAGATGAGTTAGGTCCCTGGAATCCGCATGGTGGAAGGAGAGAACCAACTCTTGCATGTTGGCTCTAACCTCCCCATGCTCAGACACATGCAATAAAGGATGTAAGCAAAAAATTTACAGAAGCAAGCACCTTATTTCCATTCATCTATTTCTCCAAGGGAAAGAAACTCTAAGCAGTCAGGATTTGATTACATAGCCAGAAGACCCTCCCTTATCATGACTTATATCTTTATTTTTACAAGGGAGGGGACAGAAGTTAATAACTTCAATTTATTACTTGGTTGGTTACTGGCACATTTGAAACAAGATCCAAGTGTCTTGAATCTCAGTTCCAAGCCCTTTCCACCAACTATCTTATTTGTCTAAATTTACTTACCAAGTACATTATGTTTGCTTTTAAATCTAATAATCATACAACCTACTCCGTGTGCGTTCATCTAAACAGTCTCACAGGGTGTCTGAAAATAGCAATGATGATGGTTGTGAGGATGATGTCAGTGATGAAAGGTTTTCTTTGGTGATGACATTAGGAGCTTCCATCATGTTTCCAATATCCACTTCAACTAACACACACATGTGAACCATTGCAAGCCATTTACTGTGGGCACAGTGTAATTATTTTCTTTTGGAAAAGACAAGTAGACATAGCTAAATTTGAAACTTCTGTGCAAAAGATCATTGTATTTTGCTTTTGAGTAAATGTCTACACCGTTTTATAAAATGATACCTGCTGTTCCTTGTCTATAATTATGGTTGATTTCGCATTCTAAAGTCCTTTTCTGTTATAAGATATCAGGATCCTTGAGAAATTAAGGAAACTTATTTTAATCTTTGTTGAGTTCGCTGACAATAAGATACAGACCAAAGGGGGGGGAGGGGAAAATAAGTGAACAAATAAAAAAGTGAGAAAAACTCCTGAAATGTGAGAAATGAATAAATAAAATTTCAGATTGTCCTAAAAACAGATGTCTGTATCCATTTCTAGGAAATTTCCTGGAACTACAAGATGTTTGCCAGGGTGGCGATAACCCTGGAATACCCACAATTCCTGAGTGATGACCCTCTAAGGGGTCAGTGGTGACCAACTCACAGTGAGTTCTTATTGATTCCAGAGGAAAGGAATCTAAATCTAAGCCTGAGCTGTCCACAAGCTGTAAGACTTAACACATGAACCCTTATCTGACTGTTGCTGGGAGCCGGGGGAATTGCAGCCCATAGACAGAGGCACTTACAGATCACATATCATGGCTTTTTTACCCTAAGCAGAATCTTCTGGGATCTAATTTGTGTGGATCAAAATTCCACTTGATTACTGACTAGTACTCAATGCTATTCGTGTACCAGACTGTTTAACACTCACCACTGAATGTCACAGCTTTAAGGTGCACTCCTATGCATGTTTTTGTAGGAATGTGGGTTTTCATTTTCTGGCATCTATCACTGAGAGTGCAAGTTCTGTATTGTGCGGCAAAAACTTTGAGTTTTTATGAGAAATGGCCAAACTGTTTCTCACAGTGGTCACATCGTTTTATGTACCAACCACAACTGCAGGGAGCAATTCAGTCTCCTTGCAACCTTGCCAACAGTTGGTAATGTCACCATCTCTTACGGAACTCATTTTGATAGGTGTGGAGAGATAGCTCACTGTACTTTTAATTTGCATTTCCCTAATGGCTAATGATGCTGAACATCTTTTCACGGGCTTATGTACCATCTGTATACCCTTTCCGATAAAATGTCTCCTTACATGTTTTACCCATTTTCTAATTGTGGTTTTGTTTTGTTTTTTGACTGCTGAGTTTTAGGAGTCCTTTATGTATTCCCCATCTCTGTCTTGTAGGATATGACATTTTTCTACACACATGTGTCTATAGTTCAACCTTCTGACCAAAGTCTCTTGAGGACTCCCATTTGAGCAGAAAGGGGGAAAACTTACCTTGGGTATCTTCATTTGCCACGCTTGAAACGAGAGGTGGGAGGACCTGAAGAGACCCTGCTGGCTACAGCTTCTACAGCCCCAGGTCCCGGGCCAGGTGCATTTGCTCACCCCACCTCAAGATGGGTTTCTGCTGCTGCGGCTGGAACTTGCAGTCTCCAGATGTGTCATGTTTCTGCTGGGAGGAGGGGAGGAGGACACGTCTCTGCCATCTTGTCTGCACTGGAAGTGAAACACTAGGGTTTAGAGTGAGTGGGTTAGAAGCTGTCTGCTCTCCGCTGTCTGCTCAGTCTTTAGTTCTTGGTGTCCACTACCATCCTTCCCTTGGGTTACACGATTCTGAGGAGTCTTAGCTTTTCCTGTTGACGTAATTTTACATCTCATTTTTTTTTTCTTAGAAGGTGGTCGGTTCATCAATGTGTATTTTCAGATAATGTTACATCACTCCACTTGAAGTGTGATACCCTTACAAGAGTGTGTTTCAAGCCACCCCCACCATATTTGTGGTATTGGTCATACTTCCTGATTGTTATTTATACTATAAATTCATTGTTTTTGCTTTGTGTAGTAATAATCCATTATAAGAAATAAGTTAATAGAAAAATTTCATTTATAGTTCTCTCCTTCCTATGGTCCAGGTTTTTTTTTCATGAAATATATGTCTTCAACCAGAAAAACTTCCCTTAACATTTCTGTTCTTATTTATCTTATTTGTATTTATGTATTTTGTGTGTGTGTGTGTGTGTGTGTGTGTGTGTGTGAGAGAGAGAGAGAGAGAGAGAGAGAGAGAGAGAGAGAGAGAGAGAGAGAGAGAGAGAGAGAGAGACTTCTGCCAAAAAAGTTCTTGAAATTTCATTAGATTTTTTGTAGGAGAATTTTTTTTAAAAAAAAAATTTGTTTACTAGATATAAAATCTTCACCTGTCAATAGTAAATAGTATTCTCAAGACTTCAACATCTCTCTCTCTCTCTCTCTCTCTCTCTCTCTCTCTCTCTCTCTCTCTGTGTGTGTGTGTGTGTGTGTGTGTGTGTGTGTGTGTGTGTGTTATTGATGATGTTTAGGTTTGGTTTTCATTTTTTTTAAGAGAGGAAGAACGTGAAATTGAGTAGTTAGAGGAAGGATTGGGAGGAGTTTCAGGAGGGGAACATTTGACCAAAATATACTGCACGAAAATTATATATGCTTGGTATGGTGGCTCATTTCTATAATCATGGCACTTGAGAGATGGAAGCAAGTGTAAGCCAATGAGACTTTGTAAAAAGAAAACAAACAAAACACCCAACCCAGCTACCATGCCAGGTGTCATGGCTAATAGTTTAATCACAACTCTTGGAAGGCAGAGGCAGGTGGGTCTCTGTGTGTTTAAAGTCAGTTTGGTCTGCATAACTAGTTTCAGGCTAGCCGGGGCTACATAGTCAGACTTCTGTCTTGTAAAATAAGAACAAAAACCTACTAATCAACTACAAAACAAAAACAAACAAACAAACAAAAAAACAGAAACAAAGCACCCCCCACCCCAAAATCAAGAAAAGAAGGCTCAGTGAGTACTCTTGCGATAGAAACATGATAGAAACATGAGTTCGAATTCTGAACACCTATGCAAGAGCTGGCCACGTCTACCACATGTCTGTGACCACAGTCTGAGGCCACGTCTACCACATGTCTGTGACCACAGTCTGAGGCCACGTCTACCACATGTCTGTGACCACAGACTGAGGTCACGTCTACCACATGTCTGTGACCACAGTCTGAGGTCACGTCTACCACATGTCTGTGACCACAGTCTGAGGTCACGTCTACCACATGTCTGTGACCACAGTCTGAGGCCACGTCTACCACATGTCTGTGACCACAGTCTGAGGCCACGTCCGCCACATGTCTGTGACCACAGTCTGAGGCCACGTCTACCACATGTCTGTGACCACAGTCTGAGGTCAGGGACAGGCAGATCCCTGACTCTCACTGCCAGTGAGCCGGGGAGAAATGGCTGCTATGGATTCAGCAAGACACTCTATGTCTAGGTAGTAAGGTGGAAACTGGTGAGAAAGACAAGGGCCTGCTCTGGTTGTTCCCTGGCCTCCACACACTCAAATATATGCAACACAGTCTTCTAGTCAGGCTGACACAAAATACCTATGAGGAAGCAGTAGGGGCTAAGAATTTTCTAGAATTAATATAAACACTAAACCATAAATCCAGAAATGCAGATGATATTACACAAAGTAACTGCCCCAGTCTCTCTCTCTCTCTCTCTCTCTCTCTCTCTCTCTCTCTCTCTCTCTCTCTCTCTCTCTCTTTCTCACACACACACACACACACACACACACACACACACACGACATGGAGTCCATTTTGTTGGCCTACTACTCCTGAATATAAGGCCTGTCACAGAGTACAGTTGATATACCTGGTATTACTCCACCAAGGAAAACTAATCTTGCATCTCTCAGCACCTATCAATTGCAAATAACTCCCTGTTTAGCAGCCAGACAATGTAGGGTATCCAATAGCTTCTGCAATAGCCTATAATGCTTGGTGGTAAGCACAGGGTCTACAGGACCCCTTTGGCTAATGCCTCAAAAAATAAATACTCAATATCAGCCATTAGGAGATGCAAACTGGAACTACTTTGAGATTTCTTCTTAACCCAGTCAGAGTGGACAAGCTTAATACAACCAATGACAGCAGATTCTAGCAAGGACGTGAGGAAAGGGGACACTACTCCTTGCTTATGGAGTGCCAGCTGGTGCAGCCACTATTGAAATCACTGTGGCAGTTCCTCAAAAAGCTGAAGTAAATCTACCACAAAATCCAGCATGCGCTCAAAGAACTTTCAGTCGTCATCTTACTACAGACACTTGCTGATCCATGTTTGTTATTTCTCTAATCATAAGAGCCAGAAATTAAAAATAGCCCAGATGTCCATCAACTGATGAATGGACAATGAAAATGGGATGGATTTACTCAACGGAATATTATCTGGCTGTTAAGAAAAATCAAATAATGAAGTCTGTAGCTTAGTGGGCAGAGCTAGAAACAGTCATCCTGAGTGAGGTAACCCATGTCCAGAAAGACAAAGAAGCTTTACATATGTGTGCCTCCGGCCAAGTAACCACAGGGGTTAGGTAGCTGGTAAGAGATCAGGATGGAGGAGAGGGTCTTTTATAGAAGTAGAAATAGAATATGGTATTATAAAGGGGAAATTAGGACAGGGGGATTAAATGGGAAAGGGGCTGAAAGTGCAAGGTATAGGAGTAAAGAGAGGGAGAAATAACTACACTAAGGCCATTTGAAAAGCCATATAGAAACCTACTACTGTAGAAACTTCCCAATATATATAGATAAATAAAAGGAATTTAAATGAAGTTACCATAAAATGGGGGAGACAGTGCCCCAATCTGACATTGTATGCTAGCAAATAAAACTCCCAGTACCAGGAATGGGATATCTCTTTTTGAGTCTTTCATATTTTTTAACACGGAAACTTAGATAATTGATTTGAGACTTTATTTATTAATGTAGGTATTTAATGAGAGAATTTTCCCTCAGAACCCCATTTTGAATGCATCCCACACATTCTGGAAATTGGATTTTATTTAGCTTAGTTAAAATGTTTCACTAATTTACTTTACAACTTATTCTTTAGTCTGTACATTATTCTGATATAGATTACTTAATTTTCAAATGCTTAGGGATTTTCATGTAAACTGTTGTTATTAATTTTTCAATTTGACTCAGTGTAACCAGAGAACATGTTTTGTACAATTTCGGTTCTATAAGAATTACCTAATGTTGTTTTATTATCAATATGAGTTTTTAGTAATTTCAGAGAAGTAAATAATGGATTTTTGACACTGTTTACCTACCAGGAGCATCTGATCTGCAAGCATTTGACTCAGTAGGAGCTTTGTCTATGAAGGAATAGTAAAATGCCTCTACTGTCTTTCAAGGAAATGAAGGAATTGGTGCTCCAGGATCTAGAAAGGATGAATAACACCTAGGATATTGAGAACTCTGTAGGTCATGAAATCAAAGATTTGTGGCCTCCTAGACAAATCTTTTCCCAATATTTGTTTCTGGGTTCAGGGGCCTTACTAAAAGGATTAGCAGCATGTACCTTGTTTTCTATCACAAACAGAATACTTTCCTATTCTGGTTCTTCTCTGTATCCATTTCCAAACTATCACAAACTTGGTGCCTTCAAACAACACAAAGCTAGAACTCTGACATCAAGGTGTGAGCAGGCATGTTCTTCCTCTTGTCTTCAGCATCAAGGGAAGCCCTTGGGCTGTCAGTGTGCCACCCCACTCACTCTCCATCACTACCAGTCCTCCATTCACTTGCCTATGTCTCTATGCACCATGACCTCTGAGTCCAGCATTATTGGGTAGAACCCTCCATCATGGCCTTATCCTAACTTAATTATCTTCACAAAGACTATTTCCAAATAAAGTCAACTTCACATTGTAGGAAGGTTAAGAGTCCAGTCCAAGGCATCTTCTTGGGAAGAAAATTCTCCTAGACATTTAAATTTTAACAAGTCCTAAGATTCCAATCTTTGAATCACCTCTCAGTGAATCTGTTCTCATTTTGTGTCAAACTTACCTCCCAGTTACCTAGACCAATACACTCAGACCTCATCAGTGTAAAAAGTGTACCTGTAGAGGTGATTACATACATTATGAGATTGGAAGTATTGATGATATTTCTTGTTGCTGTGATTAAAATATAGGGGGAAAAGCAACTTAAAGAATGGAAGGAGGTTTTTTCACTTACAGTTTGACAGAGTATGGTCTGTCCTGATGGACAAGGTGTGGCTGAAGGAGCATGAGGCAGATGCCTACACTGTGATGCTGTCACAAGAAGAGGGCAGACTGCTGCTGGGGCCAGGCTTCATAATCCATAAGTCCTGTATTTCCTTCTCTAGAGGAGGCCATGAAGAGACTGGGTAAAGCATCTGTTGATGAGGAATACTGAAGATTGCTTGTGGCTCCAATATCCAGAGGGCAACAGGAATTGTATTCTGTGGCCCTCAGAGAGAGCACAGTCCTGGGGAAGAACATGGTGGGCAGAGGAATCTCAGAGCAAGTCCCTGAGTGGGAGTATTCCCCAGCATGACCAAAGAGAACAGAGGACCACCCATGGCAAGACCTTGTCACAGACACAAAGCAAGAAAGGAAGGAAGGAAGAAGAAGAGTGGGTAGGAATGAGTAGGAAAGGAAGGAGAGAAGAAAGAAAGGGGGAGGAGGAGGGAGGGAAGGAGAGGGGGGAGGAAAGAGGGAAAGGGAGGATAAAAGCAAGATGGGGAGAATAGAAGAAAAGAAAAGAATAAAGAAGAATGGAAGAATGTAATGAAGAAAGGAAGGGGAAGAAAAAGGGAAGAAAGGAAAGGGGGAAGGGGAGAGGAAGAGAGGGAGGGGAGGATGGGAAGGAAGAAAGGAAAGGAGGTACAAAAATAGACTGGAAGAGAAAGCAGAGGCCTTTTCAGTAATACATCTATGGTAGTTTGAATGACAATGTCCCCATAGGCTCATATGTTTGAATGCTTGATTCCCAGTGGAACTGTTTGGGGAGGATTAGGAGGTATGTCCTTGTTGGAGGAGGTGGCCTTTGAGTTTTCAACAGCCCACACCACCCATTCTCTCTCTCTCTGCCTGCTGCCTGAAGATTAGAATATAAAGCTCTCAGCTACTACTCCAGCACCATACCTGTCTGCTTCCTGCCATGGTGATCATGGACTAACCCCCCAAACTGTAATCAAGCCCACAATTAAATGTTTTCTTTTCTAATCATTGCCTTGGTCATGGTGTCTCTTCAAGGAAATAGAACAATGACTAAGACAATGTCCTCATTTCTCCCTGAGCCTTCAAAAGAAGAGTCCTTAACACCTCCTTTATACAAATTGCCTCCAGATCAACTCAGCTTTTCTGTATGCTCCTTATTAATAATTCTTCTAGGGTCTACAGCCACCCAGCTCTATAGTTACTTAATGTCTTGTGGTGCTTGTTACCATATCACCCCATGCTCAATGACAGAATTCAAGTCACTCAGGGATAGGCTAGAAAAACACTGTGTGTGTGTGTGTGTGTGTGTGTGTGTGTGTGTGTGTGTGTGTGTGTCTGTACATGCATGACTTTGCAAGACAGAGAAAAACCAATGAAACTAGATAAGGCTGAGCCCCCTAGAACAGGCAGGGATTGAGCACCACTAACTGCAAATCACTTATGTGGAATTCCCTCTTCCACTGAAAACCTCATTTCTGACTTTATGCCTTCCAGCTGATTCTGTGGATCCTGCGTGGATCCCACGGGGTGCTCTTATGATTGGCTTCAGCTGCTCAGAGGTGTCACCAAACCCACCAAAAGCTGCCATTGCAGCACTCAGATTATTGTTTGAACAACATGATGCTGTAGCCCAGTCAGTGCGTAACACTGAACCACACACGTTGTGGACATTGGACTATTTGTAGGAATGACTCCAAGACTTCCTATCACATCATCCTGGCAGTAAACACTAGAGGGAAAGGAAGACTGAACACATTTATTACTTACATGAAACATTTAATCAAAAATCTGTCCAGGGTCCAGGATACCTCATGGGGGAGTTCAAGATATAATTAATAAATATGAATTAAAAACCCACCAGTAGTCTAACAATAAAGCCATCAATTTTGAATGAAAGTTTTACTACTTTAATTAATATTACACTTTTGAGAAGATCTTCCAACTCACACACCAAAATTCATCGCTATTACTCAATGCAAAGCCTCACATCTGTTGACTGGATAGAATTTGTGTGAGTTGGTGGATCATTTATATAAAACTATTTTGTATCATATTTACAACTCCAGCATAGAAACAGAAGCTAACCAAAAGCTATACTTTGTGTCTTTAATGGTACTTTGTTTTATCAATTTATTTTGTAAATTCTTCTACATGAAATTCCTATTATATTAAAATTTTTTATAATACAGAATACATAAAGATATTTGTAGCAATTTTTAAAAATGATTTCCCCATTGTCGCTGGAGAGCTTCTCTCCAGGTTCCACCAAGCCCCGCAGTCCCACAATCCACGTATAAAATAATCACTCAGACACTTATATTACTTATAAACTGTATGGCCATGGCAGGCTTCTTGCTAACTGTTCTTATATCTTAAATTAACCCATTTCTATAAATCTATGCCTTGCCACGTGACTGGTGGCTTACCGGCGTCTTTACATGCTGCTTGTCCTGGCGGTGGCTGCAGTGTCTCTCCCTCCTTCTTCCTGTCTCCCCAATTCTCCTCTCTCCTTGTCCCGCCTATACTTCCTGTCTGGTCACTGGCCATCAGGCTTTATTTATATAGAGTGATATCCACAGCACCCCATCTGTGTCTTTGACATAAGTTTTACCTGTTTTTCTTCTATTTCAGAAGGTGATTAGGTATTGGTACTAATATCTGTCTGTCTGTCTGTCTGTCTATCTATCTATTGAGGGCTAGGACCTCTCTATGTAGTCCTGTCTGTCCTGGAGCTCACTATGTAGACCACACTGGCCTGAAATCTACAAATTCTGCCTTGCAAGTGCTGAGATTAAAGGATGACTACCGCATTTAGCAATGTATTTATTTTATTTTGACCTTGGGACTTTAGCAGCGGGCACAAGACCCCTTGTACTCAGATGCCCCAGTTCGGGCAGTGAAAGGCCATCTACCCCACAGTAGCAGCATTTGTATCTTGTGAACAATCCTGCCTTGCCCCTACCAGCCTGGGGTGCTTTTCAAGCTTAAAAGAATGATCTCAAAGCTTACCAGGTCTGAAATATACTGTTTCAGGTGCTCTCCAGGTTTCAAGAACACCCCACAGTTGTGTGGTGGGACTTTCTCTTGAGAGAGTTGCTCCCGGGACCACTTTTTCCAACTGAAAGATAATGTGAGGTTAAATTCTTAGCCCAGTAGTTTCCTTTGGAGGCAGGAAGAGCATGTTAGTGTTCACCCTGACATTCAGAATCTTTGTTTCCTCCACACCGATACCCACATTTGTGAGGCACTGCTGCTAGCACGCTTTTCTCCAGTGCTAAGGTTTTTGCATCTATTAGCATCTTGATATTTAATTTCTATCTGTGTATTTAACCTTCTACATGTATTTTCCTCAATGTTGCCTTTTAGCCTTCTACAACCACGCTGTATTTTGTCCTCCCTACCTGAAAATCAGCCCTTAATTGAAAATCCCCTGCCATAACATCTTGTAGGAGAACACTCTCCCCTACCCCACCCCCACCAAGGTTCTTTAACCAGTAGTCTTTTCCATATCCCATCTGCAACTGTGGGCATTGGAACAGATGATCCTGTCTGTCAGCCTCACACAGCCATGTCTGTGGGCTCTAAGTGAGTATCTGAAATCAATAGGGATGGAATCATGGTAATTAAATTATAGCACTTACATATAATTACACTTATGTAAAAAATATCCACCCTGACTCGGAGCTGCTCCTGAAGATGATGGACATAAATCTCTGTAAGTGATCAGCTCTCCTTGGGGGTGGGGAGGGGAAAGAGTGTTAATCTTTAAAATTATGCCGGGAAAAATTAGGATACTGGAACTACAATAGTTCAGAGAAACCATCTGATTCTAACTCCATCACATTTTAGTAATTTTTTGTCTGTGACAATTAATTTTTGATGTAATTCTTTGAACCATTATGCCACAGAAATGAACCTCCTACGCTGGTTTGTTTGCAGCCTAGACTGAGCAGGCTGTAAGGTCTGTGCAATAAAATGTCTCTGATAATATCAGGATCACATGGAGATGGACACTTAGTGATTATATGAAGGATGTCAAGGAACCAATGCCAGATCCAGAGTGGTCCCAGGAAGGATGCTCCATGTACCTCCTCGATGAGCCATGTGTCTGAAAGGGTGAGGAGGGCAAAATATGGGACTTAACAAAAGGAGCTGAGGGAAAAGTGACCAGAGCCCTACAGACAGTGGTGGACATGGCAGCCACTTTCGAGGGAAGAGTCCACACAGTTCATTTTCCTTGCTCAGGTGGATGGCTTGAGATAAGTCTTGGCGTGACAGTTGTGGGCCACTGTAGAGCCAGGAACTGTCAGGGCCACGTAGAGCCAGGAACAGCTATGCTGGGTGGGGAGGGACTCCGTGGGCTGCCCCACCCAGGAAAGGGCAGGAGTGGGTCCCCTGAGTCTGGGGGATATCCCTGAGCTGTGTCAGCTTGGCCTGGATGTTAGCAGTCTGCCTCTCATCTACATATCTTCTCTCTAATTTCCTTTCCAAACACACTTTAAAGGACCTTTGACTCATTTCCTTTTCTCTGTGGGTTCCCTTCCCTTCCCTGCACTTTCACTTGGTTGTTTCCCATCTCTGCTTTCTCGTCCCCATTTATTCCATGTCAATGAACACCAATTTTTTTTAACTCTAACGCTGATGCACATCTTGGACTGTGCACCCACTGGACCCGGACCGCAGCTGTCCATGCTTCCCCTGGAAGTTGATTGGAACTGTTTGGGTCAGGGAGGCTCAATGGGCTATCAGGGTGAGAACGCGGAACTGCTTTCCAAACATCTGATGCCACTCTGAGTAATGGGAGCCATGTCAGCTTCTGAGGAGTGCTCCTGTCGGCTCCTCAGCCCTCCTCACCTGGTGCATGACCAGAGGATGAGATGAGTCATGGTTGGGGCTCACAGACCCCACACCATTCCCCATCGTCATACTCGCCATGCTGCAATGCCACCCCATTCCCCACCCTAGCCTCGTCCCTTGGGTTCACAATTCTGTGAGGAATTACCGTTGTGTGTCTAGCATGCTGAGGTAACTATTCTTACAACTGCCTAGAGAATTGCTTTCCTATTCACTGATTTTATCAGACACAGGTTAAAATTGCCCCTATGAGGCTGCACAAGGGGATTTGATCTTTATACAAATAATTTCACATCAAGCATAGAGCTTCTTAGTTTAGTACCTTTAAGTTAAATTTTATTCTGTATTTTTGAATTTGTGTGTCCACAGTGCACGGGACCTGTGCATGTGGGAATGTGGGTGCACACGCCCATGACAGTGTATCAGATAGGGAGACCAGATGAGGATGTCAGGTGCTCCATCAGCATAAATCTTATCCCATTGACAAGGGGTCTCTCCTTGAACCTGGGGCTTGATTTTCTCATAGTCTGACCGCCAACGAGCTCCAGTGATCCTCCCTCCACTCCACACAGCTCTGGGGTTACGGATGAGCAAGTGACCACACCTGGCATTTTATGTGGGTTCTAGGGATTTAATTCAGGACCTTGTCCAGCAGGGTTTTTACCCATTGAACTTCTCCATACCCCCTTTTTCTACATTTCCAAGATCTACAGTGTATCTTGTAGGATACCTACTGACAAGGCGGTTACTAGCATTCAAGGAAATCAACATATTCATCTCAAACAGCTGACCTTTTTAGTTGTACAAGAATAGCTAAAATCTACTTATTTATCACAAATCCCGTGGCGTATGGCTTATTCCTACCAGTAATCTTTATCTGGCGTGTGTCTTGATTTGTCACCTTCATAGGCCTCCCTAGCCCCTGCCCTGGTGGCCATTGCTTTGTCGTGTATCCCTGTGTATCTGAGTTGGGGTTTGTGGTTCTACACAGAAGAGACCACACGCAATGTTTTCTTCTGTGTCTGTCTTCTCACAGTCCAGGCTGAAGCGCTCCAGTTTCCTCTGCGCTGTAGTAAACGGTGTGAGCTCATTCTCTGAAGACTGACTATATCGTATAATGCAAGCGTGTCTTTACCCATCTGTGCCCCGAGAGACCATGAGGTTGCGTTTGCGTCTTGGCTGCCATGAATAGTGTTGTAACGCCCAGGGGCGCGTAGATGCCTTGCGAGGGTGGTGAGTTCATTTCCTCTGTGAATAGACTATTTTCGTGGGATGGCTGAGTCAGGGGAGAGCTCTACTTTTAATTTCTCATAGTTTTCCAAAAGGACCGCTCCAATCTGCATTCACATTGAAAGCACGCAAGGGCTGGGTGTCTTTTCTCCAAACCTTCGACAGCATTTACCTGCTCACCTTCGGCAGCAGCCATCCTAGCGGTTAAGGGGTGATACTGTGTAGCAGCTTTGGTCTGTGTTTCCCTGATGATTACTGACGGGAGCATCTTGCATGAGTCTATTTCTGCATCTTCTTCGATGTGTTTGCTCGCAGCTTCTGCATCTTTCTGTTTCATCTCTCCTAGGGTGTTTGTGGAAGTTCTCATACTGAAATGGGTTTCTGAGTGTCTACTTTTCTAGGAATCATGTCATCTGATAAATTCATCACAGATAATACTAGCTAGTTTTCTTTGGAGTATAGGAACTAAGACATTGGAATCTGCTGTGAGGCCAGCACTTGGATTACCCACTGTCATACCTTGTGCTGTCTCTTTCCACTGAAACCTCCCCTCTCTGCTTTTGCGGTGACCCACAAAAGATTGTTTATGTGGAATATAAACAATGAAAATGAACGTTCTACAACTAAAATGTAAACAACTATGAAGATGCTGTGCCACGAATTTGTTTCACCAAAATGCTAGGTCCATATGATGCCAAAAGATACCCAATTTCTCATTATGTAGATCTTTGTCATTAGGTAATTACCCCACAAACTTTCACTTTCCACCTATGAAGACACATGTCTGCATGCTCTTACAATTTAATTAGATGGTAGTGTCACGTGGTGTTTTGTGATCATATTTGGACAAAGCACGGCTTAATTGGAATTTTGTGTTTAAGAAACCATGCCAGGTGGTGGTGGCGCACGCCTTTAATCCCAGCACTCAGGAGAGCCAGGCGGATCTCTGTGAGTTGGAGGCCAGCCTGGTCTACAGAGCAAGATCCAGGACAGGCACCAAAACTACACAGAGAAACCCTGCCTCAAAAAAAAAAAAAAAAAAAAAAAAAAAAGAAAAAAAAAATGAAAGAAAAAAGAAACCATTGATCTATTAAAGGAAACCCAGGACTCAGAAGGCATTGGTGTTAGTGAGACTTTCCATATTAGCAGATGCCCAGTAACATGTCCAACCACAAACCCCCTGTTCTGGGTCCAAGAAAAATGTCATTATTACCCACCATGACAATCCCTAAAGATGAGGAACAGGAAATATTATTCTGTGAATATTTCAACTCTTTATCCCACCACTCTCTAAGCCATCCTGGAGGTACTTGAGCCAGTCCCATGGAAAATCCTATTCTCCCTAACTAGATCCCGCAGGTGCTGGCAAATGGGCCATGTGGGTATCCCGAGACTAACTCCACCACAGGCAGAGTCTTTGCGGTTCTCTTCTACCATAGAAATCCTGGCTCACTTTACATGTTGTTATTAATCATGCTCATTTTAAAGATAATTTCATTTTAATACATTGCCAATGCAATTCTCTAGGGTACATAAGAAGTAATCTATCTTAGGCACATCTGGCTGGTTCCATTTCCTGTTCCTGCAGCAGTTGTCTATTTCTGCTTTTAGCTAGGGGAAGCGACCTGAAGTAAAGGCATGTAAAGTACATCCTGAGCCGTGTTCTAACTTGCAAATGTCTTCGGGGTCACTGCGTAGAGATGGTGCCAGTGAGTAATGGTGCACAGGACAAGTGCTGTGGCTCTTCGACGGCAACTTATTTAGTATACCTGGCCTTGTTGCCAGGGACTGTACTCCCTTCTCTGGGGAAGAGGACCAGTATTTCAGAGAGCCAAATAAGCTTTTTGAGAGACTCATAAATCTACAACTATAAAAAGCTGGTCTGCTATTTAAGCCACTTAACTGGTCACCCAGCACTCCCTATTTGCTTAGGTGTGTGGAATAAAATTTATTGTGTCTAGAAAGCCCCTCTGGTGTTTTGATATTAGACTAAGCCATATAAAATTGTATGTAACAATATTCCCCAGTATTAGCAGTTCTATAAGGTGTTGTGGATGTGCTGGTACCTTACCCATCAGGAACTTTCTACAGATAGGGGATGCAATGCCTGTTGGTAAGAGGATAGTCACACTCTGACCGTGTATTTTATAGACTGTCACCTTACATTTTGAACATTCTAGCTGGAAAATGTTTCTTAAGAGATCCATTCAGAGTTACTAGATGAACTCATGACTACTTCGTCATGAAAGCAAAGTAAAATTTCCCCCTTTTCAAATTAGGAATACTGATGAAATATGGTGAATGAAGTCTTCTCCATGCTCCATTCTGCTTGTGTCTAAGGAACAAGGAGTGTAGAAGGAAAGCTAAGCACATGCATTGCATATGCGTACTGATTCCAGGAAGGGCCATGGCTTCATCACTGCCCCCATGAGGAGGTTGGGTGAGAATGTTTGCACGGGGGAATCATGTTTATCATTCTTTTGGAGAATCCTAGAAATTCCAGGGCACCATTCAGTCTAGTGGAATAAACCTGTTAATTAGGCGTTTGGGGACACATCTGTTCTCCTACAGTAGCATCAAAGTTTTAGTTCTTACATTAAGATCTATGATGCACTTTGAGTTGACTTTGGTACAGGGTGAGAGATAGAATCTAGTTTTACTTTTCTACAACTGGATATTCAGTAACACTTGAAGAGGTCCTCTCTGTTCCCCACTGAAGGCGTTGATACTTTTGTCAAAGATTAGGTAGCTGTACTTGTATGGGTTTGTTCCTAGGTTCTCTAGTATATTCTGTTGGATCTGTATCTAGTTTTTGTCTGTTCCAAGGTGTTTTCATCATTATAGCTCTGTAGTATAGTTTGAGGTTAGATATTGTAATACCTCCAGTGTTAGTACTTACACTCAAGCGTCGATTTAGCTAATGCAGCATATTTATGCTCCCATGTGAATTTTAGAGTTGTTTTTTCTACTTCTGTGAAGAAGGTCATTTGGACTGTTGACTGGAATTGTATCAAAATGGTGTGTCCTATTTAGTGACATGGCCATTTCATAGCATTTATTCTGCCAATCCATGAGCACGGGAGGTCATTTCATATCCTAGAGTCTTCTATTATTTCTTCATTTGATATCTTAAGGTTTTCTTTGTAGAGGTCTTCCTCTCCTCAGTTAGATTATGTTTATTACTACATACTTAGGTTTTTTTTAAAATGAAGTTATTAGAAATGGGATTTTTCTCCCTGGTTTATTTCTCAATAGGTTTGTTATGGGCATAGAGAAAGGCTATTGATTTTTGTGTGCTGATATTTTACCCCGCTACTTGGCTTAAAATGCTCATCAGATTACAGAGTCTTCAGATAGATAATGTGGTAGTTTGAATATAAATCTCCCATAATCTCATAGGGAGTGGCACTATTAGTAGATGAGGCTATGCTGGAGTGGGTATGGCCTTGTTAGAGGAAATGTGTCACTGTGCAGGCGGGCTTTGAGGTTTCCTATGCTCAGGATACCTCCAAGTGTCTCAGTTGACTTCCTGTTGCCTGTAAGATGTAGGACTCTCAGCTACCTCTCCAATACCATGTCTGCCTGCATGCTGCCATGTTCCACCATGATGATAATGGACTAACCTCCAAAAATTTAAGTGAGCCACCCTAATTAAATGTTTTCTTTATAAGAGTTGCCATGGTCATGGTGCCTCTTCACAACAATAAAAAACCAAACTAAGGTAGATTCTTTCAGGTCTTTGCTGTACAGGATCATATAGTCTATTAACAGGGATAATTTGACTTTCTGGATAGGATTCTTCCAGCATAGGAAATATGAATAGACAAATGAGATTGGATCAAGTCAGAACTTCTGAGCAGGGCCTGGGTATACAGACCTAAAACCTAGCCATTCAGGTCGGAAGGTAGGAAGATTGCAAGTTCAAGACCTACATGGGTGACTTAGTGAGTTCTTGTTTCAAAACTGATGAGTGGAAATAAGATGGTCAAGGATGGAGCCCAGTGACAGAGTGCTTGCTCATTGTGCACAAGGCCCGATGCTCAGACCTCGTTACTGAAGGAGAATCAGAGAAAGCTCTGCATAGCAAAAGACACAATAAAGACCAAGACCACAGAAGGAGAAGGGATCTTCCAGGCATTCATCTCAGGTAGGGCACCAACATCTAGAGTACCTAAAGAACTCAGAAACTTTGGGCCTTGAGAGCTGGCGTGGTGATTAGGAGCACCCGGTGATCCTGCAAAGGACCTGGTTTTAGTTCCCAGCACAGACATCACAGCTCACAACTATCTGTAACTCTAGTTCTAGAGGATCAGAAACCCGCTTCTGGCCTCTCCAGACCTCTACTCATGAGATGTACATACACACATGCGGATAAACACATATAAAATTTTTAAAGATTTAAAACCTTAAAGAACAAAAGTTCCCATTAATAAAGATGCAACTTAGCCGAGCAAGCATTTTCAAGTGGGGAATTATAAAATAAAGTAATATAACAATGACATTTGGAATAAGATTAATAGACAAAGGAGCAGCACACACTGGTATATACGCATTTAGGGAAATTTCACACTCTTCTACCAAGAAAATGTTTCCTGGGAGAAATGTGTCTTACTGCTAGAAATCACATTAATTTAAAACTTGAAGGCAGCTGCTGTCCTTCAAGCCTATGAGGAATGGAGGTGAAAGAGTTGTATACAGAAAGAGCAGAGGTTTGAGGAGCACTGTGGTGAAAAGAAGTAAGGACCTGACCCGGGGGAGAGCAATGAGAAAGACACTTGAGATGTTCTAGTGTGTGTGCACAGAGGGTGGAGGTTCTCCACCAGAACGATACAGCACGGAACAGATGCAGAACTCAACCTTCCTCTACTGAAGGAGAGGAGGAAGAGTCTGGTTTTGCTCCCAGTTTGAGGATGCCGTCCCACGGAAGGGAAGGCATGGAGGTGGCAGCAGCAGCAGCTGTGGCTGTGGCAGCAGGCACTTGCTCACATCTCGCTGTGTCAGGAACCAGAGAAAGGAGCACGCTAGTGTTCAAGGCTTTCTCCTTTTTCCCTTTCCATTCAGTCCAGGACTCTGATGCCGCCCACACTCAGGGAAGTGTATTAGTTCTACCGGGAAGCACCCTGGAAGACACACTCAGAGTATTTCCTGGGAGATCTAAACCCAGTCAAGCTGACAATGATGATTTCCCAGCACAATAGCTGGAGAAAAGTGGGCATAGCTGTTTGTCTTCTTGATGCACAGGTGCCCTGAAGTGAAACCATTAAGAGGTCTAATTAGATGGAGTGACTGACTGAACACTAGACATCATTCTAGAAGATATCTATAATATGCAAAATAATATGAGTTATATTAAAGTCTTGATTAGCAATTGGAAATCAACATTATTTAAAAACCTGCCAGTATGAAAACATGAATAGCATTTTATAGACATCATCAACACCTTGGTGATATTAGTGAGTTATGAATATGTTTCACACATCATGAGCATCTGTAATGAAGAGAGTTAGGACATCTTTCTGTTGCCAAATTCTGTCACGCCTCTGAATTCCTAGTGATTGTGGAGGAGCAGGTCAAAGTACTCTTTTTACTCCTTTGGATGGATGACCTGAAATGTGCTTTGCCTGGTTATGTGTTTTCTCGTACACCTACTTCTGAATTCTCTGTCTCTAGTGTCCTCATGCCTTAGTACCACATTTTCCAGGCTTCAAGGACAAGTGGGGTCCCAGTTACACCATCTTCTCTTCCTTGGGACCATGCCATCTTCCTGGGATCCTCTATGCTCCTAAGGTGACCTGCACAATAAATCTCACTGTGAAGTTAGATTGGAGAATCTCTATGAATGTCTTGTGACGTTCCAAGGACAGGAAAGCACGCCACTCTCATAAAACGATCATTTGGATTTATTTTGAGGCAGCATCACACATGTTACCCACAATCTGTTTCTAATTCATTAAAATATTTTTATTTTACTTTAAAGGCTCTGTGGGCTGATAGCTTGCTCTCACAGGATAGCCTCCCCGGCGGGGAGGGTGCAGCTGCTCCAGGTAGAGTCGCTCATGCTTGATTATGTATATCACCGTGCACTGTGTTTATAAATTATGTTTATTGTGTTATAATTAGTAGTGCTAACAGCACATAATATCAATAAGGTTGTTAAATATGTAAATAATAAATAATGGCAATATCAATGCCGCCATGCGGCTCTCAGCAGCGTGCACATTCAGTCAGCCTAGGTCCACATTTCTCATCGTCAGTGAGACATGGAACAGAGCCAATCACTGGATTGCTGAGCACAAAAGCCAAGTGCAGAAGTTGTATGTGAATTTGCTTAATCGGTGGAAAGGGCAAACATACACACACATTATTTTCTTAAGAAATTGAGAATTGCTATGCACTGTGGCAGACTTTACAAAACAGTGGACTTTGGGAAATTGAGAAGCAGATTTGGGGCAGGGAAAGGCCTGTTCAGCTTCCCTTGCGAATGGCATCTGTTAAAACGTCCTGGCATAGCAGCCCTGTACTCCCAGTAAATGCCTGTGGAGAAGGGGAAAGCATGCACACTGAAACTCTTCCCAAGAGCAAAGACTCTACAGTGCACACAAAAGCTTTGGGGTAACATTTTGTTGGCTGCACTAGAATTGAAACAGTTAAAGGACACATTGATGGGTAAACTTAATTGATAGAATCTCAAGTCACTCTGCAGGGACCCACTGTGGCGCTAAGGACAAGGACACACACCCAAGTGGTCACAGGTACAAATAGGGCATGTAGATTGAGATCATTTGTGAAAAGTGGGTGAGGAAGTGTGTGGGGTGGGGTGCCCTTGCCTGCAGGAGAAGAGAACGAGGATAGCATGACTAGAAGAGAAACAGCAGATGCTAAGGTCTATTTCACCAGGAAAACAAATGAGTGTAAGGGGCTTTGGTGTCTTGTGCATCCCAACCACAATGCAAGGATGACAATTATACAGTGCATGGGAAAGGCCAGAGTTGACATCAGCCAGAAATGATTTGAGGCACTGATCAAGAGGGGAATTCATAAGGGAGAATCAAGAAATGGAAAATTCTCAGACGTGATAAGATGTCTAGCTGAACCAGAAAAGAATTATTTATAAAAAAAAAAAAAGAACAAAACAAAATAAAATAAGTAGGAGGGGAGACCCAGTAATGATACCCCCGGGAAAACTGTGCTGAGCAGAGAGGTCCTGTGGGCTGAGAATAGCATGGTGGTACCAGGTCTCCACTCTTCAATTTGAGCTAATAATTAGCAGAAACTCAAAAAAAAAAATCATTCAGTATGAAGGACAAAATCCAAGATGAACAAAAGGCTAAAGTCATCTTGAAAAAAACAGATTAAGTTTGAAGGAAGTTTAAATGTCCACTGATAGCCATGGAGGTGGAGTCAGATGCTGTATCTTCAATCAGACTCTGTAAAGATAGGGTGTGAAGAGGTCAGAAACACCCACTGAAAACCTAAAATACGGCCGTGATAATTCAGAAATTATCACCAGATTGAAACAGTATCCGCAGAATTCTGAAAGGAGCAGAGCAAACACACAGTCCCAGAATTAAGGAAGTGGGAATGAGAGGGCAGTTCCAGGAGCTCCAGTACCCCAGGGCCACAGTACCCCAGGAGCATCAGTACCCCAGGAGCACTGGTACCCCGGGAGCATCAGTACCCCAGGAGCACAGTACCCCAGGAGCCCCAGTACCCCAGGAGCATCAGTACCCCAGGAGCTCTGGTACCCCAGGAGCACTGGTACCCCAGAGCCACAGTACCCCAGGAGCACAGTACCCCAGGAGCACAGTACCCCAGGAGCATCAGTACCCCAGGAGCTCCAGGACCCCATGAGCCCCAGTACCCCAGAGCCCCAGTACCCCAGGAGCATCAGTACCCCAGGAGCATCAGTACCCTAGGAGCTCCAGTACCCCAGGAGCTCCAGTACCCCAGGAGCACAGTCCCCAGAGCCACAGTACCCCAGGAGCACTGGTACCCCAGGAGCACTGGTACCCCAGGAGCACTGGTACCCCAGGAGCACTGGTACCCCAGGAGCACTGGTACCCCAGGAGCACTGGTACCCCAGGAGCACTGGTACCCCAGGAGCACTGGTACCCCAGGAGCACTGGTACCCCAGGAGCACCGGTACCCCAGGAGCACTGGTACCCCAGGAGCATCAGTACCCCAGGAGCACAGTACCCCAGGAGCACCAGTACCCCAGGAGATCCAGTACCCCAGAGCCATAGTACCCCAGGAGCCCCAGTGCCCCATGAGCCCCAGTACCCCAGGATCATCAGTACCCCAGGAGCACTGGTACCCCAGGAGCATCAGTACCCCAGGATCATCAGTACCCCAGGAGCACCAGTACCCCAGGAGCACCAGTACCCCAGGAGCCCCAGTACCCCAGGAGCCACAGTACCCCAGGAGCACTGGTACCCCGGGAGCATCAGTACCCCGGGAGCACCAGTACTCCAGGAGCACTGGTACCCCAGGAGCACAGTACCCCAGAAGCACTGGTACCCCAGGAAATCCTCCTGAGTTATGCAATGGAGGTCCAGAAAATAAGAACTTAAACACCCAGAAGGAAAATAAGTTCAGTGATCGAATGTCATGTCCTACCGCAATGAGTGGAAATAGTGTTACAAGACATGGCATGGCAGCTTTCAGAGAAATGGGCACAATGGGAAAACTTCACACAACCACAGAAAATCACAATGCAAGTCACACAAAAGCTAAGAGCGGGATTACCATTGGGCATGCCACAGGATCTGGTGCCACCAAAAGTAATGAGCAAATATTACTGGAGCAAATTACTTCCCACCTAGGACTCTAAACCTACTAGACTACTAACCAAGTGTGAGGACAAACAAGAAAAGTGCTGATAAAATCATCCAGCGTCCCCCAAGTCCAGCAGTGTACTCAGGAAACACGGTCATTTCAATGAATCATAATCTTAAAAGGATTTTTTTTAAACTTTTAAACACATGAACTAAAACAGCTGAGCAAACTCAAGCCTTAAGTAAAAGGCCTAACAGTAAGGCCTTCTACACCATTAATAAATGAATAACCAGGCATGTTTACCTATAAATCCGCAGTAAACAGGATAGATGCTCAATTTCTTTCCTAAATATAGAATGTTATTTGTATCACTCAGTTGAAAACTAAAACTCAGAAAGAAATAATTTCATAATCATTTGTAAATATAGACTGAAGGTCTCACTTAAGCCTTTAAAAATGAAATAAATAATACTTATAAGAATCATTCTTGCATGTGCCTGTGTGTAATGTTTATGTGGGTACCCACATGTACATGCATATGTGTGTAAATGTATGTGGGTGCCAATCATCCTCAGTAGCTACTTCACTTTTGTTTTTGAGCCAGAGTCTCTCACTGACCCTGGAACTCACTGATTGGTGGGGCTAGACCACCAACAAGTCCCACTGACCCCCTGTCTTTTATGCACAGGCCTGGGATTACAGCCACACACCTCCATGCCTAACTTTCATACATAGGTTTTGTGATCAAACACAGGTCCTCATGCTGTGTGGCAAGTAGCCTACCAACTGAGCCATCTACTCAGCCCCCCAAGACTCATCACCAAGCAGGGTTTGTTCAAACAACATGGGGAAATCAAGTAGATGAGTTAAAATTCCTAAAGGCTCAAACTGACACTGTTTCTCAAGCTCTGGTCAAGGCGCCCAACCGATGGAAATAAGCGGAAACTTAAAAACCAGATTTGCGATAAATCAGCATCATGTAGGTGAGTTGGGGCAGCTGCTGATGTCCTTGAACTTCAGAGATTATCATATGAAGCAAGTTGTGCTGGGCGGCTGGACAGACAGACCTACTCTTTCCCAGACAGCATCCTCTATCAGTTCTCTGTGATGGTTAATGCCGATTGTCAGCTCGACAGGGTCTAGAATTACCTAGGTGACAAAGCTCAGAGCCTGTGTTTGAGGAAATTTCTCGATTGGTTAATTGAAGTGGGAGTCACCATTCTAGGGGCTGTGGTCCTGGTGGCTGGGGTCCCGGGGGCTGGGGTCCCAGGGGCTGGGGGCTGGGGTCCCAGGCTGAACAGAAGTATGAGTTGAGTACCAGCATTCATCTCTTTCTGTCTCCTGACTGCAGCTGCAAAGAGACATCTACCCCAAGATCCCTCACCACAATGGACCACATTCTCAAACTGTAAGATAAAATAAATGCTCCCTCCTTGTGTTTCCCTGGTCAGGTATTTGTCTCAGTGATGAGAAAAAATGACATCACATTCCCCTTTTGTTTCGAGTTTAGCATTTATGGTTCCTCCAAATGAAGATTCGTGTGGCTATTATTTGTTTGTTTGTTTGTTTGTTTGTTTATTTAGGTCCAGTCTATATCTTTTACTACTATTTTTTTCCAATGGGCTATAAGTTTATAGTGAATGTGCTCCAGTAGCACAGGCTAGAATGAAGTATGCTTCTCTAGGTGCATCAGGGGCTGCAGTTGAACCCAGGTGCCTTCTCTTTGGCATCCTTTCCTTTACCTGTTTTAGGAAGCCATCTTGGCTCTCAGAGCGCTCACAATGCTCAACATGTGTATCTTAGCATTTCTAGTACAGTGATAAAGACACCATGGCTATAAACATCTTGGGAAGGGATGGGCTTATTTCTGCTTACAGTTTCACACCACAGTCCATCATCAAAGGAAATCAGGACAGGAACTCAAACAGCAGGAACCTGGAGGCAGGAGCTGATGCAGAGGCCCATGGAGGGGTGCTGCTTCTGGCTCACTCCTTGTGGCTTGCTCAGTTTGCTTTCTTATAGAACCCAGGATCACAAGGACAGGGGTGGCCCCACCCACAATGGGCTGGCCCTTTCTAATCAATTACTAATTAAGAAAATGCACCACAGCCTTGCCCACAGACCAATCTTGTAGATGCATTTTCTCAATTGAGTTTCCCTCTTCCCAGAGATGACCACAGTTTGTGTCAAGTTGACATAAAACTAGCCAGCACAGCACACTAACACTCTTGGCAAGGATCCTACCCTTAACTTGCTTGTTTACAATGATGCCCATGCTGAGCGACCTTGCATCCTCTTCCCGTTTTTGATGAGTCTTTTCCTGAATGTCTACAATTGAACCCTTCTTGTAGATCTGTGTGTGTGACCAAAGGAACAACTCCATGTTTCCTGAGAGGCCTAGAGAATGTGTACCAGGGGCTTCTCTTTTACTTCGTGCTTGTCATTTTGAAAAATCACTAGAAGATGGCTGCCATGGCCAAGAAAAGGCTTCTGCTGCTTTCTAGAGAACCTTTCCATCAGTGGCATTTATAGTAAGTAGCTTTCAGGAAGTCGGGTTCCCCACCTTCTTGTGTTCCCATGTGGGCGTCACTGTGCACTCAGAGCAGCTCTAAGAGCTGGCTGTAGATGAAACCATGCAAGTAATTCTACACTCGACGGTACAGGGAGAGTGAGGTGTGATAAAAATAGCATCTCAAATTAGTGAAACGGGAAGAGTATCCAACCACCAGGAGTATGAGTGTGTGTGTGCAGCCGGAATCACGGGCCCCCATCCATTGTATTAATTTACCCAGGGGGAAATTAGAAGCTTCATTGTTACATACAATGGCAATTTCTTTTTATCTTATTTTGGGCATACTAGACTGCTACCTACCCCATCTATCTAAGATGGAGCAGGAAGGATAAGCAAAGAGGGGTCTTAATCAAAAGGGCTCAAGAAGGGATGTGACACAATGGTTCGCATTCAGCATCAAGTCTGGATTGATTTTGGGGAGAGGGTGATGTTCTTTACTTATGTTGTGACACATCAACCTCTTTTGCTCTGGGCAAAACCAGAAATCCCCCTGTGGCAGTGTCTACTTGGGAAATGTCAAAAGTGTGTTCCTTAATGAGATTAAAGGTTCAGCCAGAGAGAATCAGTTAACTGTATTATAGGCATGTTGATATTGCAACTGTTGAAAATCTTATTTAAAAAAGAAAAAAATGTCCAATAGTGTCTGTTGCATTCATTGCTAACCGTGATACTGTATCACCTGTCCAGGGATGTATTCTGGTCTAGTGTGGGAGGATGCTGAGCTGATGGTTTGAAAATATATCCAACATTTATGTCTTTGTATCTGTGAGTAAAATTAGTTCCTATTGTTTTTCCAATGTAAAGGGGAAAGGTCAAAGCTTGTAGAGGCACGTGGATGATAAATTCTAACTTTGATCTCCATTGGGAAAGATGTTGTCCAAGAAGTCTACCCATGCAATATGTTTCAGAAGTGGGATAAATGTGAAAAAAAAATGGTGGTAAAACCTGACTAAAAGAAATATTTTATACTCAAATCCTCCTGAATATAAAAATCATAGAAAACATGGATCAAGACAATAATAAAGTTAAGCATTGTGTGTAGCTATACACAATGTATTAATGTATACTACGTGCACTAGAAAAAAGGAGAAGAAAAACTCCAAACAACTGGAACTGCATATCTCATGATGACAGACCCAGGAGTTATTTTCCTTCTTTTAAAGCACATTTTAGTATAATATTCTAAATGATGTATGAAATTTATAATAAAAAAAAGCTTGTTAAAATCCTGATGTACTTATCTGTTCATGAAGTGACCATCTCTGTAATCATGGAAGGAAGATTTGAGGTTAGAACTTGTGTACCCTGTGATAACTTCTCAAATTCCCAAAAGTAGCAATGGGTTCCACTCCCTTATGCACATCATACCTCATCACTACCACTGGGTCATTAATAATCCTGGTTTACCATCTAGGGCTTCTTCCTCACCCCAAGCCATGTGGCAGGGAATTATTTTAATTAGGGATTTCATGTGCATTCCAAACACCTCCATTCTCTCTCCCTCCCTCCTTCCCTCCTTCCCTCTCTCTTATACACACACACACACACACACACACACACACACACACACACACACACATATATATAATCTTTGTGGAGGGGAGTGTGGATGAGTGAATGCTCACATATGTGTGTTGAGCGGATGCTCAGTCACAGAGGCAAAGGCTGAAGTCGGCATTCCTCTTTTTGATCATTTCTTTTTTGTTGCTGTCCTTTGAGACAGAGACCCTCCCTAACCCTGAGCCTCACTTGCAACAGAGACCCTCTCAAACCCTGAGCCTCATTTGAGACAGAGACCATCCCTAACCCTGAGCCTCACTTGCAACAGAGACCCTCTCAAACCCTGAGCCTCATTTGAGACAGAGACCTTCCCTAACCCTGAGCCTCACTTGAGACAGAGACCCTCCCTAACCCCCGAGCCTCACTGTTTCCATCAGACTGGCTGACACCGTTTGCACCAGGCTGGCTCCTGGTGAGGCCCTGGGGCCAGCTGATCTGTACCTCTGCCATTGCTGAGGTTACAGACATGTGCTGCTGTGCCCAGCTTTCCGAGGGTTCTGGACATCTAAACCCAGGTCCTCACGCTTGCGCAGCCATCATTGTATCCACTGAGCTGGTCCCTGTGCCCTGAGTTCTTTTGTGTGCAGTGCTTACTAGGCCCACACTCCTAGGGGAAGGGGTGTGAAAGACAAGTGTGTCTTCCCTGGCAACTGCCTGGTCTGAAGCACTCCGCTGTGCTCCTTCCCCGTCTGAGGCTGCCGTGATGTAGTAGAAATGTTGCCCTAAACGCGGCGTCTGCCGTGGTCCTTGAACCGCCCGCACGCCTCCTTGCGTTATCCGTCCCTTGGTCCAGGAAGGGACGGGAAGAAGTGCCATGTGGCAGCCACATGAAAGCGAAGAAGGAATGGAAGCTTCAGATGCTAAGGTGGCTTGTGACAAATTCTTAGACACAGTGACACACCACATGGCTGAGATTCTTTACCCGCAGCACATGTGGAGAACTCTCAACAGTGGAAACGCTTCTGAGAAGCCGCTATGTGATATCACCGAGGTTTGGGGGCTCCGTGTGGGAAAGACAGGCTTCCTTTGCATGGCTTGCTAATATTTTCTCACCCACAAATCATTTTGATTCCTACGTTCTTCCACTCTCTCAAACCAGGATTTCTTGAAGGAAAACACCCAGACACACATAGACACACATACACACACACACACACACACACACACACACACACACACGAACACACATATGCTCACACACATACATGTGCACATTAAAACACGTAAAAACATGTGCCCCCCACAAACACACTTATGCATACACACACATACACACATACAAGCACACACAAACACAATCAGTTTCAAGCAACACATCTAGTCACTTCCAGATATAGTCTTCCCTATCCTCAATGGGCCACTTTCTGGCCCAAAGGGAAAATTCCCAACTGGTATCTCAGGGACTCCATGGAAAGGGTTCAAAAAGTAATAATTTCTACGGTTATATGTTGAGGACTTCTGTACAATGTACTGTTAAGGAAAAAAATCATGAACAGGCATCTTTTCCTTGCTAATCTCTTCCCATTTACCCACTCTCTAAAGGAAAACCATGGAGCTCAAGTCTCATGTTTAAAAGAACAAATTACTTTATTTTTGTTTATGCATGTATGTATCCATATGGGTGTGGCGGTTTGAATGAGAATGGCCCCACAGGCTCATATATTCGAATTCTTGGTCACCAGAGAGTGGAACTGTTTGAAAGGATTACAAGGATTAGAAGATGTGGCCTTGTTGGGGAAACGTGTCACTTTGTGGTGTGCACTTTGTGGTTTCAGAAGCCTACACCAGGCCAGGCCTAGCCTGCCCCACACCCCCCTCTCTCTGTCTATCTGTCTGTCTTTCTCTTCTGCCTGCAGATCAGAATGCATGGATCTCAGCAACTTCTCCAGCATGCTTCCATGCTCTCCACCGTGACCCTAATAGACTAAACCTCTGGAACTCTAACTCGGTCCCCAAGTGAATGTTTTTATTTATAAGAGCTGCCGTGGCGGTGGTGTCTCTTCGCAGCAGGAGAACAGTGAGCACAGGTGCCCACAGAAGCCAGAAGAGAGTGTCCACTCTCCTCAATTCTTAGTTACAGGTGGCTGTGAGCCTCCTGATGTGGGTGCTGGGATCCTAGCCTCCATCCTCTGAAAGAACAGCAATTCCTCTTTACCACGGAGTCACCTTTCCAGCCCCCAGGACTCGGTTCTTGATTCTTTTCTCTTTCTAAACTTGCAGCATGGTAGAGCTTCCAACACAGCCTGCATGTCCGAGTTCCCAACATGTCTCCTGTCACATCTTTCTCCCGAATGCCTCAATTAACTGGGAATGCTAGCGTAAATAGCTTGCATGTCCAAACAGTGTCTCACAAGTAATGAGCCAGAGGCCAGGGTCCTCCACTTTCCCTCGGAGCAAGCAACAAAGGCAGTCATTCTGTCTTGGGCACTCCAGTCCTTTCCTCCTCCTCCAAGATTCCTCAGACAAATCATCAGCAAACCACTCCTCCAAATTCAACCTGCAGCTAGAAATGAACCAGTGTCCACCATGAGTCCCCCTCTCTCTTCACTTCCATTTTATGAGACTCCCGACACATGTGCATCGGTCTTTGTCATGGCCCCTATAGTCCTCATGATTGGATGTATCAGGCTTTTTCTCTTAGGTCACCGACCAGCTCCCAAATCATGACACAGAGACTTATTATTAGTTTTGAGTGTTCGGCCAAGCTTAGGCCCATTTCCAACTAGCTCCTTTAACTGATATTAACCCGTTTCTGTTTATCTACCTTTTGCTTGGGGCCTTTTGACTTTTCTTACTTTCTCACTGCCCCTATGTCTGGCTGGCTGAGGGCTGCCTGGCTTCTGGCCCCAAGTGTCTCCCTCATTCTCTCCTCCTCCTTCTCTTGTTCTTCCCTTTCTTTCCCCGAGCCTAGATTTCTCTTCCTATTTATTCTCTCTGCCTGCCAGCCCCTGTCTATCCTCCCTCTGCCTAGCTATCAGCCATTCAACTCTTTATTAGACCAATCAGGTGCCTTAGGCGGACAAGGCACAGCAAATGCAACACATCTTTTACATAATGAAACAAATACAGCATAAACAAAAGTAACACACCCTTACACAATTAAAGCAACATCCTACAGCATAAACAAAGGTAACACATCTTTGCCTAGTTAAAATAACATTCCACAACAGTTTGCACCTCTCATTCTGTGTCTGTCCCATACATCTTCACTCTGGCTCCATGTTTTTGCTGAGTTTGCCCACATGCTTTCAGGACCTTTGCATTGCTGACTCCCCAGATTATAATACCTCCCCAAAATTTGTATGTTCAAAGCCCTTGAATTGCTCCCTGCCCCCTGGATGCATGCAATCCCTATTGTGCCTCTTTTCTAAAAAAGAAAAACAACAACAAAAAAAAAAACCTCTCCAGCTTCAAATGCTTGTGTCCTCTATGTCTTATTGTTTACCATTAGCGTATAATGTATTGCTTTCCCTCACCACAGAAAGCGAGCTCTGTAGAGACAGCATTTTCCTGTTCTGGTTTGGTTTGACGTCTTCCCTGACACATTTTAAAGGATCTGGACTGAGTAGTGCTGAACCGTAATATATTCCCAATATCTGCTTAATGTGGGAAGAGACTCCCTAAAACGACATCTTAATCACTCTAAATATGCAGATTCCAGAAAGGGAGGTTTTTAGTGCTAAAAGTAACCCACCCCATGTGTATGAGCCTGGGACTTAGAGAAGATGTTCTTGGAGAAACTGAATGTTACAGCACCTAGACAGAACAGCTGCCTAGCAGAGTGGGTGACATACGAGCTTGACAAGAGGTCTATGAAGGTATCATAGGAAACACCAGGATGCTACCCTGTACAATAAGGCACACACACCAAATGATAGATATGAGCTCATGTTCAGGAATCTGTACAACCATAATTACATACACTAGGTCATATGCAACAGGCCACACGTAGGCTACCCAATACACTAGACCCTGTACAACAGACCATGCAGGCCATGTCAAATACACTAGGCTACCTGCAATAAACCAGGAGCCAGAGGGAGTGTTGGATCTCCTGGAGTTTTAGTCATGAAGGTGCTCACGGGTTGTGTGGCGAGGAGGAAGGAGGCCCTGGAAATGTGATCTCAAGTCCTCAGATCAAAACCTGTCACCGAACCTGCCCTAGTTCACTGAAGAGTCCTCCATCACTTCAATCCTGGACACAGCCTGTGCACTGCACAGACCTCCTTCAGGCATTACTCTGAGGTACTTCTTTGGTCCACCTTCAAGCCGACTGACTCCAACAGGTCAACAATTGTTTGAACTAGCTCAGAAGGTCATTGCTTGGATAATCACAGCTACCTGCCTGGTGTTCCAAGGCACACATTCCCAGATGAACCCATAACTAACACGACATAATGGAAATACCCATCTCATGGTCATCTTGTGTCTGCCAGTGTGTGGTGTCACTCCAGATGGGAAATTAAAAAGCAACATGAAAAAAAAAATCCTCTTGAAAGCACCCTTTGGAAGTGTTCTGTTAGCCTGGTTACTGATACTCCAAGGTGCCCCAGCACCCCCAATCCGATGGGCTGAGGGACTCTCCTCCCACCTTAGAAAGAAGTCCATACATTACAACACTTCATTACAGCAAATGGCCGCTTGTTATTAATGCTGATGTTGATTGCGTGCATAAGCAGCAAGCACCCCTCCCTCCGCCTTGCCCTCTGCAGTAGTGGGCCACTTCCCTCTCAGAATCCCTATTCATTACAGTAGGTGGATCTCTGGAGCAATAGGCATGGAAGTCCCTGTTATTAATAGGGAAGTGGTGCTGCTTAAACTTGATTACCTTGTTTAATGAAGTGGTACCTTTATTTACAGGGTGACAGGGTGAATCCCATTACAGTCACCATAAATCAGCTTATAAAAATGGACACATGCTTCAGTAAAGCGATACGTTTGCACACTGAAAGATGAAGTAAGACACTGTTAATAAAAAAATACTGTTTTGAGATCAGCCCGGGAATTCAACTTTATGCCTGGCTTTCTAAAATCCCTCATGTTTTCTAGCCCAGGGATGCTGGATTTGATTGGTATCTTTCAGTGACTGAACCTCAACCTTCAACCTTCTTGCATGGACAACTGTGGACACAGATCTACTTTACACATGCAAACCTGCTCTAGGCTTTGGCTCCTGCAGAGGAGACTGAGGTTCACTGTGATGTCCTATCTACCAGGGACAGACAGAGACAACAGTTACTCTGGTCTCAGGGTTCTTCTAGTTTGTTTTTTTTTGTTCGTGTTCTGTATCTATCATACAAAACATGATGAGTATCTTTTCAGTCCCTTGGAAATTATGCGCATCCATGTAGGGTGAACCCTGTGTATAGTCACAATCACCATGATTATAAAGGCGGAAAAGGGGGTCTGCTGTGAAATTCACCAGGCAAGCACTAGAGTTGGTAAAGCTATCTCTTTGAGGTCATTGGGGGATCACCTCTGTGGTGGTTTGAATGAAAATGGCCCCCATAGGCTCGTATGTTTGAATACCTAGTCCCCAGTAGGTGGAACTGTTTGGGAAGGATTAGGAGGTGTGGCCATATTGAAGGAGATGTGTCACTGGGGACAGGCTTCAAGGTTTCCAAAAAGATTCACACCATCCCCAGTGGGCTCTCTCTCTGCCTCCTGCCTGTAGATCAAGATCCTAGTTTTAAGATGTTCCTACAGCCATGCCATCATGGACTCTAAACTTCTGAAACTAGAAGCTCAATTAAATTCTTTCTTTTCTACGTTGCCTTGGTCATGGTGTTTTGTCAGAGAACACACAATTCTTTTCTGTTTCCCACTAAGTCTGACCTGCCTAAAGCTACAGTTCTGGTGCAGTGGAAAGAGATGGAGTAGACATCCCTGGCTCGGATCTGGGTACACAGTTCCCAGCTGGATCCTGGTCACCCAAAGCCATGGTCTCTAGGCCCTGCTGTTCTAGGAGCTCATCGGAGTGAGGGAAGAGACATCAATAGTATCTGTCCAACCTAACAACCTGGCAGAAGTGATGGTGTGGGACTCACAGTCTTTGAAAGACCAATTGTTCAAAGGTGATGGAAGAGACACGGAAGAAAGGTACCTATGAGTCACTCTCGTGCATAGCCCAAACCAGCAGGGTAGCAAATGTGTGCTGCTTTCAAAGTGTATTCTCGCCAGATGGGCTGGACTTGCATTAAACAGCGACAGTACAAATGGATCTCAGTTTGTGGCTAGAGGTCGTCGTTTTGCCAGACTAACTCTATTATTTACTGGAGGTATGACTAACTTTTTTCTTCTATGAATTGGGAGTCATAACGCCTCACTTTCCAAGGTCAGCATGGAGCTTAAGTGAGCAACAAGAAAACCGAACGGCTGATACAGCTAGTCATGTAGAAAGGCAGTCTCAGTGGTCAGCCCTAAAACCATACATACACAAACAAAGAAAATAGACTTCACTCAGCACGCTGTGTTTATCTATTTGTATGTTTATAGCCATACATGAATGGAACAATGACGTTCAAGTCAAAGAAGGCTATCAATTTAAGAGTGAGGGGAGGCATGCGAAGAGTTGGAGGGGAGGAACTTGGGAGGGGCTGGAGAGATGAAAGGTGAGGTGGAAAGTGATGTAATTAAAAATTTATTTTAGAAGGTGCTTTCTCCCCTCCCTCCCTATCTTCCTTCTTCTGTCTTTTCCATCCTTCCTCCATCTCTCTCTCCTTCTACCCCTCATCTTTATCTCTACTGTTCGAATCTACACAGGATTTTTCCCAACACACACACACACACACACACACACACACACACACACACACACACACCAGGTTTGTGGATGGCACTCACTACACGCTGAAAATCCTTCTTTATGGGTCCAAAATAAGTGAAGAGACCAGTGTTTTGGGTGTCCCTGAAGTTTCAGTCTCCAGGAAGACAGTGGAGGGGTTCCTTGTTCTCAGAACAAATAGTAAACATAGGTAGCTTTCATTCTGCCTTTCTGGATTTTTCCACAGGCATATAGAGGACATAAACCTCCAGCCCCTGGGGCCTGGGGAAAGGGTAAGGGAGAGGTGTGGTCTGATTCTAAGCTTTGAGCATGTTTTAACTAGGACTCAGACCTACATTTCAAGTAGAATAATGGGGAGGATATGGGTGGGAAAAAAATCTTAGAAGTATCAGAGTGGAGTGATTTTGTTAACTTGAAAATTGATTTTGGATAACTTCATAACAATAATAAGGGAAGGCTGAGTATACAGCTCAGTGCTAGAGCTCTTGCCTAGCACAGCCTGACTACCATCCTTGACACTACATGACGATGATGATGCTTTTAAAAAAATGGAACATTATACACTCAAATCCATTTCAGACTCTGAAGTCCCTGGAGCACATGCTAGTGAAGGATCAGACCCTCCTTGAGTGCTCCCTGCTGCGTCCACCCTCTGCTGCTCAGAGAACTCTATTCCTGATATCCAGTCACTGACATACATTGGACATGCCTTTTTGTAGTAACAAAAAGCCTTGGGGGTTTCTCAATCTCTCTGGTAACTTTGATGTAAGCATGCACTAGATCTAAGGAAGTGTTCCCCAAATATGGAGGTCTGTTCTTCCATCTTGTGCCTAGAAGGATGTGCATGCAGCCAGAAGTGCAGTGTTCCATGGGAAAGGCACACACCAGCTACCTCTCTCCCAAGCCGCCATCTGCGTCTTGCCTTGCCCACGTAGTAAACTGGGACGCCTCCCAGCAGGTGTGGCTCTTTGGGGGTGGAGGGAGGGATGAATCCCGAGCCAGGTGGGCAGGGCAGAAGGAGCCTGCGCTGGAAGATCGATCGCATCTGCAGGTAGCAGCGTGTGAGTGACAGGTGTATCCTGACGCCACGTTGGCTGCCAATATGCTGTAAGACCACAGCAGCAACCGCTCCTCTCCAGGGAGCCCCGCCACTTCACTCTTCTGTCTCAGACATGAAAGAAATAATTCAGGTGCCGGGAAAGGATCTCGGATAAAAGAAAACATGGCAGCTTTGGTGGCATTGAGTTTGCCCTGAAGCAACAGCTTTGATATATTTTTTAAACATCTTTCTTTATGTTTACAATTAATCTATGATTATCTACAAACACTCTCCTGGCCTTTAGGGAACTCGAAGAAAAGAATACGGGCCCTTCCTTCTGGAGCATTCTTTTTAAGAAATACACTGAATATCATTTATAATGGCATTTGCATAGTCTTCCCATTTCCAAAGAACTTTCCCACACACAGACTAATTTTAGTTCACTTAATCTCACCACAGACATGGAAGGTTAGAACTTGAGGATTCTGCTCTCTCTCCTCTCATGAATGACACTGCTTCATTCAAAGAGGAAGTTGAACACATAATTCATCACTGAAATTTTCATGCCAACTTTTGGAGAATTCTCAAGCCACCCCTGCCTGCTAGCAGAGGCCTTGAAAGAAATATGAGGAAGTAAGAAACAGCAGAGCTGGGTGGTCCTTAGTTTGGATGGAATGCCACACTCTGCCACACACAGTGTGAGACTCGGGGTATCTCTATTCTGTCGCCCTTCTCAAGTGCATCTTTAACTTTGGAAGCCGCTTTGAGCATTTCAATCCACATTAAGTAGGAACAAATGTATGCGAAATTCCAGTTTATTTCAGTCTTTCATGCCATTCAGTTTAAAATGGAAAATATTTCACAGAATGTAGGTTTATAAGCTACGTATTATGGCCACTTACTATGGTAGCAAGAGTTGTCAACCTGATAGAATCTTAGAATCATGTGGGCTTCTGTGAGGGATTGCCTTGATTGCATTGGCTTGAGAAGATATGCCCACTGTGGGCGGCACCATTCCCTAGCTGGGACCTGGACTAGTAAATGGAGAAAGGGAGCTGAGCACCAGCATGCATCACTCCCTGCTTCTGATTGTGGATGTCACATGACTAGTGGCTTCAGGCTCCTGACGCCTTTACTTCCCCACCACCGTGGATGGTGCTCATGAGCTGTGGGCCAGAGCAGGCCTTTCTCCTTCAGGTTGCCTTTGTCACAGTATTTTTACCATAGTAAAAGGAAAATAAACCAAGACACCAGTCCCCATTTGGCACTCACAACTTCATTCTCCTGCCCTTAGTCTATAAAACTCAAAAGTTGCATCTTGGCTTCTGAGACCCTGCCTTCAGAAACACCTTGATAGCTGTCCTTGCTCACTCACACTGCTCAGAGCCGTAGGTTCAGCATGCTTCAGATGGAGAGCGGGTGACCCCTTGCTCCCACGGATTTCAGAGGCTGGCATCTCACCCCTCGGTCTGCTATAGCAGGTACCACAGAGAATAAGTTTGCTCATGTGCTTCTGACTGGGTGACATAGAAGTCTTTCCTGGAGAAGGCAACTGGAGGAAGTCAAGGAGAGCTGGCTACTGGGATCCTTAGAGGAAAGAGCACTCCTGGTTGCACTGCACAGTGCATGAGGGGGAAACACAGTCCTCACGTTCGGGGAAAGCAGGTGAAGTCCCAGATTTGCTGATTGCTTCCATCTTTCTCTCTGAGATCGATTAATCCCAACTGCAAAATGGGCATACAACCATTTAAAAGATCTATGATTTTTTAAAATATTTTTGCTAGTATTGGATATAAGGTGAACTAGGTGGAAAACAGTTTCTGATGAACATAAGCGATTCCTACTCCCCTCCTTCTTGGCATCCCCTCCCTTTGTTTCTTATAAACATGAAGCTGCGCTTTCTCTTGTACCCAGAGACTGGCATGCAAACACGATGAAGGCCTGACAGTCCCCTGCAACCATTTGTTTAATTAGATGTCCCCAATGCATAGCAATATGTTCTCCTCTCAACTCAGCTGCCTCCCCGAAGAAGTTTGCATTATTCCCACTTTCCCTGGGCCTGAGATGCCTGTCCATTGCTGGGTTTGTCAGGGAAGATGAGAACTGTTGCAGTAGGAAGGTGGTGAGATGCCGCAAGGCGTGAGTTAGGGGATGTCTTGGTCTCTCCCTCCCCAGGACCACACCTACTCTTCCCAAGGGTGTCCTTGACTAATGCAGAAAGTTTTACCTACAAGGCTTTCCTCTGCTTCTCCCAAGATGTATCCCAGTGACACCAATTTTCAGAAGACCCAGGACTCCTCCAGAGTGAGTAGAGATGGCTACTGACACCCTATTAGACAAGAGGAGCCAGTGCCGTGGGGCAAGCTTGGAGCCTCATCTGAGACCAGGAGCCACTCTCCCCAGAGGATGCTGTGGTTTTCCCCAAGCCTGCCTCCAATAAGGGGCTTATTTCCACCTCATTGCCATCTTGTTCTACTTCAAAGCTTTCTCTGTATGAAGAACAGGCTTGTGGAGTTGACTCCATCTCTTCTGTCTAGTGGGACCCCACTGACTCTTCTGCCCTGTCCACTCTGTGTTCTATCTTCTCCTAAGACTCTATTACCCTTTCCTATACTCCAGAAAATCCATATACTCCTACAAGTATTTTGGGATGGCCCAATCCCTATAGGTTGTAAGTCATTATAGTAAATCCTTTCTTACCAATAACATTTTTGTTGATTCAGTTCCTCTAAGAACCCGGCCTAATACAGAAACAAATACTGTATATTATGCTTCGCCATTTCCCACTAATCCTGGGAAAGTGGGTTCTCTGTGCTTCAGTTTCTCCATTTCCAAGCTGGAGGACCACAGGAGCCATTGCTTTGTGGGACCGAAGAGTGACTCAGAGTCTTCACGATCGTCCTAGAGTGTCATGACTGCGCTTCAGCCTGGGCATGGATTTGTGTAGGTAAAATCTTCTGGAGGCACTACACAGAACGCTGAGCAAGCGTTAGTGCTAGCTGAATGGGCCCAGCTCAGCCAAGCTCCCGTGAAGGAATTTACAGTGTGAGTCCACATCCCAAAGGCTGAGTGGGTTTCATAGTTCGATTCAGAAGAATTATAGAAAGGAAATACACTCTGTAGGAGGAAACAGTCCCCACTTCTAAATGATCCACCCTTCCTGTTTTTAGATTGCTGCCGCTCTGTGTCACTCTTTCCTCAGGTTGATTAATATGGAAAAACTCCAGCTCTGCACAGGCCATTGCTTTTATTTAATTAAAAGGAAAAGAAGCCGTAAAGTGAGAGTATGCCTCCCCTTCTTTGTCTGCCTTGCTTACCCCTGCTGGAAACTTCCTCTGGCCAAGACCCACTTGGGAAATTTCCGTTCCAGGAACGGTTTATGAAGTTGAGAGACAAATGAGGTGATTTGAATAAGCGAATGTTGTATTTGCTGCTTTGAAGAGCACAGCGCAGACCTTAAGTAATAAATGCTGCGACTCGTGAGCCCTGCGAACCTTCCCTAGGAGGGGTTTGGTGAAACACTTGCAGATCCTTAATCAAGAGGTCGTTCTAGAACAGGCAGTCTGGTGAGGACCGTGCAGCTGGGAGCAGACATGCACACTCAGGTTACACTCTGGTCTACCCTGTATGGGGACACCAGACTCCATGATGTAAGAGTGGAGAGGGAACGGTATTTTATGGGAGAAAATTGTGCTCCCAGTGTATAACATGCACAATCAGACTTATTACTTCAGAGACTTTCTGTTAGGCACAAATAGAATATGCTGAACTGATTTTCAAGGTTGAAAATATGAACATTTTTTTTTTTTTTTTTTTTTTTTGCAAATTTGGTCACCCTAACCAGTGTATCAACTAAGGACCTGCCTTCTGACACTGATCTTCTGTCCTTGGTTTGCGCCAGCCCTGCTGGGCCACGCCTCTGCACGCTTACTCTTTCAGGGAGATTATCTCTGGAGAGGCAGATGGAAATCCCATCTGGGTGGGGATTGCTCACCTCCCCCGACCTGAGCAGCCATCTCTCCCTAGTCTGCCTGCCATGTTCAGTTACCCCTGACCAGACTGGTGGCTGGGAGCCCACGGGTGCATGGTGCGAGCCTCCCTCTTTCTACTCGCCGACAGTTTCTCATCCTTTTTCCTCATCCCCAGGAACTAGGAACTAGGGCAAGACAGAGTCATGAGGAGCCTAACCTGAGGTTTCCATGGCAACCACAGAAGGCTCGATTGTAAGTCATCTTCAGCACCCCTACTGATTCCCTATCAGAACCTTCAGGTTACCAACGCATATGATACAGACGGAGCAGCTGTATAATCTCCAAGGACAACATGCGGGGAGACAGGGTTGTGAGAGCCTCACAACCTCACTGTCAAGCCGGCCAAGGACCCTGGGAGCTAGGATGATTTCCGAACCTCCGTGGAATCCATGGGTTACCACATGAGGTTGTACATGGGAGTGAACCACTTGAATGCTCTTCGGGGCTTCTGCCCACTTTACCTAAGAAGCGAAGTGCGAATGCACCCTCCTCACTGGGACATGCTAAGAGTCACTCAGACAAGAGGTGGGTCAGATGCTGTGTGCCTGGGGCTTTGCTCCGATTCCTCATTCTTCTGGTGGCAATCTGTTCTGGCAGTCGGGAGGGACAGCTCTCACCCAGGAGAAATGGCCCCGCAGCACAGCCACGCTCCAGAGTGGAGGCATTACGGGTCAGACAGCAGACAGCCATGGCCAACACTGAGCGACCGCCCACTCCAAACCCAGGAAAGTCACGGCGATATCTTCTGAGGTCTGCCGCTCCGTGCCCAGACTGTCCTTCCCTCTTCCCTTGGCCCTCGTCCCCTTTCTGCTGAGATGGACCCTTCTTTCGGCTTCTCACCCCCTGCCTCTCGCTTCTCCCCACCTCCTCCGTGTGTCCTATCCACATGCCTCCACCCGGTTTTATGATGCCATCTTCCAGCAAACCAAACAGCCATACTTTTGAAGATGGGCCGATTTATGGAAAGATATAAAAACAACGCAAAGATAATAACAAGCAGATTGGAGGGGGTGATGGCGATATCAAGCAAAGCCCACACGGGGCTTTGGGCGGCTCCATGTGGATTACGTCCCTCTTCTGGACAGTCTCCCCACAAATGCTGGCATCGCTGCCCTTTCTTCTGCCTCTCTCGTTGCTTTTTGTTTTCTTTTCTAAACAAAAGCAGACAGAAAATAACCCACAAGACAGAGCTTCAGTGTATATATTTGTTCGTGTTTTAGACGGGGAGAAGTCCCTGTGTATTGTATGAGAGCCCCGCGCTGCAGCCATCCACCGGGTTTATTATTCCGAGCAGCACTCAATCACATGTGGCCCTATGAACAGAGAGTAATGCTGGCGAATCGTCCCGGGGGCTTTTCTTCTGTGTGTGAGTGGTATCCATCTGTCAGCTGTCAATGCCAGTGAGAGATATACAGGGCTGTCACTTCTCGTCAGCCAGCATTTGTGAAGCCTTGCACAGCTGCTCCGCAACACACAGTGTCCTTATTGAAGGCCAGAGAGGAGCCTCAGAAAAGGCATGAAAGATAGAAAAGAGATGCCTGGGCTGCAGCAGAGTAAGAGAGGCAACTTGTCAAAGACAGGAGTCTAAACTACATTGCTGCCCACCTCCATCCCCAAAGAAAGAATTAAAGCAAAACAAAACAAAAACCCTTCCCCTTCGTTTCCAGAAAACTCTGTGCAGATTGTAGAGCCTGCAAAATCCATAACAGCAAAGAAAATTTATATGTCCATAAATGAATGTATTCAGTGTAGAGACGGTGATACACATTTTTTAAATCAACATACTCTAAAAAGGGCATATGTTTTTATGCTCTCCCCTATATAAATTATATTACTACAGAGACTATGCATATGCATAGTAGTTTGTTTAATGGAACATATATTTAATATGCTTTAAAAAAAATGAGCAGCATGAACCCCAGACATGTCTATACTGTAATAATGCACATGTTAAAACTGGGTTAATTTTGATATGGAAACACTCAATTCATCACAGCTCTGGTGTGCCATTGGACATTCCAATATGTTTATTTATAGAGTGAGTTTCACTTAATTGAATTATTTTAGGCTAACTGTGGTTCTGGTTTTGTGGTCTTTCTGTGGGAAGTTCACCACTCAACACCCGTGTCAGTTAAACTACACAGCCCTTACTACTTTCACGGGCACCCAGACAGGACTTTGATTCTTGCTCTTTGATTCTGCTTGAGGTATTAGGGCAATTTTATTGTATTTGCCTATTTTTCTCCATCCTCTCTCACTTTGACATCGCTCTAATGAAGAAGAGAGTTTGGAAAGTTGGATACTTTGGACTTCCAAGTACAATATGTCCTTTCTCTTTCAAATAAAGGGCTAAAGATATCTCAGGAAGGAAACTAAGGATTTATTAATATTAGTCACCGAAATGAGGGCCAAGAAACTTGCACTCAGAACCAGGCTCCTCAAGATCCTGCTGCTGATGCTGTGCACAGAGGATGCTGTGCCAAGCAGGAGGAATCCCACTCGCTCATTGGCTTAGCTGTCTTAGAGAGAAAGCCTCAGTGCCAAGCTGTATTCCCACCGTGTAAAGGGACAAAGGGACTTACCTCATGTCATGTCTGGGGAGGGGGTGAGAAGGATGTGACTGAGGACACAGATGAGGACTTGGTACTCCGGGTCTGCTGTAGTCTTCCTCACAGAATGAACAGGTACCTGTGGCCTCTCATCCCCAGAGGTACAGTCAGGTGAAGACCACAGAGCTTGTTGGAAAAGTTGAGTGGATCTTGGTTTAAGGAATACTCAGGGACAGGTGAAGAGAAGGGGCAGGTTTAGTTCTCAATTAACCATTCAGAAGCAGTCAGTACCTGACATACCTGCTTCCAAGAAGTCAGTCACTCCAGGCTGTAATTGACATACATGGTCTAGGGAGACTAGGGAGTTTTCCTTAGGATGAAAGACGAGAGCATTTGAAGTTTGAACTTGTGTCCTATGACCAATGTAAATATTACCATGAACAAAAATGCACAGTTGCATTGCAAGGGAGTTCTGAGGAGCAGGAGTCCCGGGCCAAAGCTCTGGCTGTCAGCAGGGGTGCTTGGAAACCTTTATCTTCAAGAGCAGCAGCTCCACATCCTCACCTCTCTCTCCCTTCTCCCTTCCTTCCCTGTCTGCTGTCACAGTGCCTTCTTTCTCCATTTACGTTGTTACATACTCACTTGAACCTGGCCTTTGAGCTGACCTGTGTCCTACGGGCCTCACGTATGGATTGGATGGTGCCACTTTAAACAATCCAGAGTAATCACCCCATCTTGTGGTCCTTGGCACATCTACAGAGTCCCCTTTGTGCAAGTAAAGTAATGCATTTGGTCACTGGGTGGGTAGGGGACATGGACCAGCATATTGTACCATAAAATGACTTCAGAATGACAGCCAAGAGAACAAATGGCAGGCACTGCCAGGAAAAGCCTGGCCAGACATAGTTTGCATAGTTCTAATGGTGTGAAGAGATGTGGGCAGGCAATACTGAGAACATGGGTCCATGTCACACGAAGCGCTGAGTTCCAGACATCCAGTAGGAAGATGATAGGGTGTGTCTGCTCAGCCTGAAGGAAGTCTTCATAGATGAATCAGTGTATGGGGTGGGGGCAGGAAGGTTCAGGGCTTCATGACTGACAAGGCCAGGTGGGGCCCCAGAGAGTCTCCTGTTAGAAGATGCTTAAACAACTCCATGAATGGCCTTGACCCCTGCAAGATTAACATCTGTTCCTCAACATGAGAGGTGCCTACTGGCCTCATGTAGACTTGGTCCACATGAACAAATTAACTCGTGGCTGTATGATTGCCCACGACTTCTTGTGGTCCCTGAGGAAGGAAAGACTAGAAATGTCCAGATGTAGAAGGCTCTCGAGCAAAGTGCATTGTAGGCAACTGCTGTCTTCTCAGTTAAGTGGTCACAGTAGTGGCATGATTGGGATGACCAAGATTCCATCAGACATGTTGACCTGTGAGTATTTTGATTGTTAATTGCGTTAGTTTCTCAGACTCAAACGAGTTAGGACGGGAAATTGACAGAGACAAAATAAAGGACACAGAAGGACCACCCACCCACTGCCAAAGTTGTCAATGAACGCAGCTGAGCAGAGCAGTGAACAGGTGGCCACAGGGCTCACAGCCTGGGTTACAGGTGGACATGGATCTCAGGCTCCGCAGGAGTAAATCTTGCCCATCAACCCCTCTGAGGATGGACAGCCAGTGGCCTCAGCTCAGCCAAGGGAAATTGACGGGATTATAACAGATGGCCATGTAAAACTGCTTCTTTGCTGGGGGGTAGAGAGAAATGGGATTCCATAGCGGTGAGGAGGGAGGGGAGGGTGGTGATTCCAGTTACTGTGATTAAGAGCCCGGGAGGCAGGAGGATCCTTATAAACTTAGTTATTCTCGGGGACAAGCCTGGGTAAATTGAATGGAGAGAAGCCTGTTTTCCAAGGTGGAAGAGAGCGTCCCCCGGCCAGAGGGACAAGAGTGGAGGCTCTCGGTGCACACAGGCCACTGGACTCCATGGTGCTGACATGACTTTCTGCTCTCACTGTCGCTCCCCCTTCCTTCCTTCCCCTCTCTCCATTTCTTGTCTCCTCTTGTGTCTTGTCGTTGCCCCTCTTACAGCTGTTTCGTGGAAGCAGACATGCCACGCAAGCCACATCCTCTGCTTCTGTCTGTGCGACCCTGGATCGTACATCCAATCTCGGCAGCAGGGCGGATGCGGTGCTTGGAAAGAGGAGGTTGTACACTTGATGGTCTTTATCAGGACACTTCCAATGCAGGTGACGTTGCACTTAGGAGTTCTTGAGTTTACGATGGACTGTGTACTTCATGATGTCTAGATTGATAGGCATTTAGATGTGGTTTTTACGTTGTAGGGAAAATATGGAATCTCTATTGTCTTGGACTTGCAGTCGGTCCTGGGAAATTGTGAATCAGCAGGACCTGCCTTACTGGTGACTATTCCAACCTGAAGACAGGAAACAGAGCTTGGCCTACAAGTCTCAAAGCTCCAGCAGACTGTTGTGAACAATGATGAGACGCAAGCTTGGGACAGAAAAGAAAGACAACAGTGAGTGTCGTGTATCGACATTTTTATTAGTAAAATATAACGAAAGGGGCAAAATCGACAAGGGTAAAATCTCCCAGGCAGTAACGGCACAATTACAGCCTGGAGATCTCGTCACCCATCAGGAGACCATTAAGGAGCAGTCCTCATGATTGCACACCAAAGAAAACAAACTCACAAAAACACCTTGTCAGGGTACGTTCCTTTCTGCTCCACATACCAAGTACCTACCAATTTTCTCCCCAGGAGAGGTAATAGAAAGCAAGCATTAGAATAACAATAATAATAATTCCTATGGTTATAAATATTTTCAGTCCTTTCTAAATTTCCAAATGCCCCTTTTCGTCTAGTGGAGCTATAGAAAGTCCTTGGAAGGAAAGCAGACCTGTCCACATTAGGACCTTCCAATCACCACAGCATTTATGCTTCTCCATTGAAGTGTTCCTCTGGAGAGGATAAACAAAGATTCCCTAGATTAGTTTGGCCTTTAGTCTACCCTCTCTAAGGTTAAATTGTCCCCACCAGAGTGTATTTGTGTGAATCTGTGTGTCTACCCCATCACTGTGTATAGTGTGTGTCCAGTATGTGTGTGGAGGATGTTTTGTTATAGCCTGGACTCTACTGGTGTGTATGTGTGTGCCCACTCCATCACTGTGTAGAGTGTGTATCTGGGTGTGTGGGGGTGAGCATGGCCTATGGTCTGTTATAGCCTGGACTCTCTGTGTTCGGTAATGCCTGTGTACTAGAGAAGCTTTTGTTATCTGGGAAGGAGGAGCAGTACACAGAGGCAGGGTGAGGGAGCCTAAGCATCTAGGAAGTACATCAAAGGGCCTAGATGGAGCCATTGGGCCTGCGGCACCAGGAACAAGGTCAGGGTCAAGTCTGGCTAGAGAGCAGGAGTCGTGCCCCTTGCACTTCACGTGGGGGCCAGCAGACCAGCAGCCGACCTGCCACCATGAATGTGTTAACGATGGGGTGTACACTGATGGGTACACCCCATCTAAGATCTCAGCGAGTTCCAGCTCTTTAACACAACAATCAGGAAATGTGTGCTCTCTTACCCTAAGCACCTCCCCCCAACTCCTCTAACCTCCCCTCTAGGATCGCAGACCTGGAGTCCCTGGGTCTGCTTCTGAATCGCAGCTCAAGGCTCCTTTGGGAGGTCAAGCCTTCCGGAAGCCTTCCCCTTGACCACCACGGACTGTTACACCCTCCTCCTGCCATTTAGCTCTCAGCCAGCATGTGCTCCTTGATATCAACTCCACTTTAGGCTACAATGAAGTTACAGAGACTGGATTTATCTTCTCACCTGAAATAACGAAAAAGTAAATTAAATTAGAGAGTGGAAAACACCTTTAAGATAGCGCTAAAGAAAACAGACATCGGGTGTAACTGTCTGTCTCTGAGCGGTTTCCTGAGAGACGGGGAAGCCTGGGGACTGATCTCTGGGACAGCTCTGGCTTCCTGTCTATAGAGACTTTCTAGAACATGACACAGAGTAGAAACCAAAAAGAAGCCCGAAATGCCCTGAGTTGAGACAAGATGGTGTCCAGGGGGCAAACCACAGTCAGAATTGCAAACCAATGCAGGAAGACCTGGAGGCTCAGCAGGCCCTCAGAGAGTGTCAGTTTGCACAGTGAGGAGACCAGGTGAGTTTGGTGAAGATGCATGCCATCAGAAACATGAGGATGCATATATACATCGAACCTCATGAGAAAAACTCAAGGCTTTTCCTTTCTATGATGCCATTGCTTAAGTGGGGGGCAGGGAGGAAGAGACTAAAGGGAAGTGTATGCAAAATGCATGTGAGATAAGAAAGACATTTGTGATGAGACTACACAAGCAAAACCTCTCACTCCTCAACAATACACAGACCGACAGCCCACTAGCGAATGGGCAACAGATTTCTACAGAGATGTCACAAAAAACGATGCACAAATAACAGATAAGTGTATGAAAAGATGATCAGTGTTGCACCAAGGAGATGCAAACTAAAATCACAACACAAAATCATTTACACACTCTTAAGGAATGTAAACTACAAGTCATGTGACACAGTCATTGACAAAGATCTAAAGAAGTGGAACTCATATATGATGTACTGGGACTGCATCCACACTGGAACATGGTTTGGCAGTTTCTTCAAAACTGAAAGAGAGATGTGCATTATTACTGATCCCACCCCCAGGTATTTACCCAGGAACTGTGAAATCGCACACTCCAGCAACCAACGGTGTGTGTGAGTTTTCTTAGCAGCACTTTATAGCTGCCTGGGTCAGGAGAATAACAGGGAAACAAGCAGGAAAAATTCTGGGTGAAAGCTGGAGTCTAGGGTATATATGAAGGCTGAGGAGGCAGTGTGGAAGGGTGGGTCACTCAGAGTCACCTGACTAGACCCTGGTGATGGCTTTGTGGGATATGGCTGTCTGGGAGGTAGAATGTGGCATGGGGAGCAGGCTGTAGGTGGTGAGTAGGCTGTGTGGGTCCTGGTTGGAGCCTGGAGGTTGGTAGCAGCACAAGCAGGGGTGGCAAGATTTGATGAAGGCACTGGGTGTAGAACCTGGGCTAGAGGCAGGGGTTTGGGCAGGATGCAAGGAGGAGAGGACCCACACAGACTCACTGTGCAGGATCTGTCCAGGTGAGAAAGCTGGATGTGGTGTTAGTGCCTTCTAAAGAGTGTCTCACTGGTTTTCTCAGAACGTGACAGAGGGCATTATGAATAGACAGTGGGTCATTTCTACTGTTATACCTATGCAGAATTGGAACAGAGGCTGACTTAAATATCTATGCCCAAGGCTTCTTTTCAACATCTGCTTCTTTATGAGATTTGTCTCCACCCTTGAGAGATTACTCAATGTGGTTTGCAATATATTAATTTTACACATGTGTTTATCAACACAGAACCTTCATGTCACAGAGGTAGAAACTTCCAAGATCTTAGCTGTGGGTGTAACAATCAATGCATCATTGTTCCATGGAGGCAAAGAAGAGGCAGGTTGATTCCAGAACAGAAGAGAATGCCTGAAGAGGTGGTGAGATGGCTCAGCAGATAATGGTGATTGCCACCAAACATGAAGATCTGAGTTCGATTCCCAGAAATCACAAGGTGGCATGGGAAAACTAACTCCTGCAGGTTGTCCTCTGACTGCCAAACAGACATTGTGGCACACACATGCCCAGGCATGCACATGTGCACACACAGACACACATGAAAAATAAGTACATACCATGTAACAAAAATTGTAAAGAGAAATACCGGAAGATCTTCCTACAGGAGGTTAGTTGCACATAAAATGTGTGCTTTGTGGCTCTCCATAGCGTTGTAGCCAGTATGGAATGCTTTACAAGATTAGTGCTCATGTTCTGTTTGCCAGAATGCCATTGCCAGCTCTGACATGGTTGGACAGAGTTCAGTTCTTAGCACCCAGTCAGTGGCACCCGCAGGGGCCTATCTTCTCTCTCTGCCTCCATTCCCTCAGGACTCTCTCAAACCATGTGGTGGACCCAGCTTTCCTGCTTCCTGAGGACCATCTCAGTTCACCTCTCTAGCCCATCCCTATTCCTTCCTGTCAGCTCCCAATACCTAGAAACACATTCTACCTGGGACCCCCAGTGAACATACCTGGCAAAGGACTCAGAAGCGTTTCCTATAGGTAAGCCACAGCCACCACACTCTCCTAATATCCAGAGTGGGCAACAGAAACCAAGGGACAGAACAGCCACTCAACAAGGACAGGACCAGAACAAAGAACCACACCCAGAACCTAGGTCAACACCTAGAACCACAGTCCTCCCAACCGCAGACGCCAAAGCACCCAGTTCAAGGACATCTTCATTAACACACAAGATATCGTGTCTCCACAGAACCCAGCAAACTAACTACAGGGTCCTGAGAAATACGATATAGCTGAACCACAAAACAATGACTTCAAAATAGCTGTTATGAATTTGTTAAAGGACCTTAAAGAGGATATGAATAAATCCCTTAATGAAGTCTATGAAAATGCAAACAGTGGAATGAAATGATGAAAAATGCTCAAGACATGAAAGTAGAAATATAATCACTAAAGAAAACCCAAGCTGAGATAAAACTGGAAAGAAAACTTTAGAAAGTCAAACAAAAACCTCAGAGTTAAGCCTCACCCACAGAGTACGAACATGGACGACAGACTCTCTGTCATCAAAGGCAAAGTGGAAGAAATGGATACCTCAGTCAAAGGAAATGTTAAATTTTTAAAACTCCAGGCAACAAACACCCAATAAATCTGAGAGACTAAGAAAAGACCAAATCTACAAATAACAGGAATAGAGGAAGGAGAAGACACCCAGGTCAAAGGCACAGAAAATATTTTCAAGTAAATCATAGAAGAAAATTTCCCTAGCCTAAAGGAGGAGGTGCCTGTCAAGGTGTAAGAACGCACACAAAACACCAGACAGACTAGAGCAGAAAAGAAATTCCCTGCTACACATAATAGAACACTAAACTCACAGAACACCACCACAAAAGGCTGTTGGAAAGCTGCAAGGGAGAAGAGCGAGCGACATATAAATGCAGACCCAGGAGAATAACATCTGACTTCTCGATGGAGACTCTAACCAGAAGAGACCATAGGTGCCGGCCAGACTACTAAACCCACACCATAAGGACAAAAGAACAGGAGTCAATATACAATGCTCATTGATATCTCACAACATCAGTGGTCTCAATATACCAATAAAAAAGACACAGGCTAACAGATTAGATTTGAAAACGTGATCCATCTTTCTGCTGCATCCAAAAACAAAGAAAAAGCAACTCCTTAACCTCAAGGATAGATGTCCCCTCACAGTAAAATAATAGAAAAAGTTATTCCAAAACAGACCCAAAAAGCAAGCTAGTGTAGCCATTTTAATATCTGACAAAATAGTTTTCAAACCAAAACCAATCAGAAGATATGGGGAAAGATACTCCATACTAATCAAAGGTAAAATCGACCAAGAGGATATTACAATTTTAAATATCTATTCACCAAACACGAGGACACCCGAGTTCATGAAACAAACAGTACTACAGCTAAAATCACATACTCACCCACACACAGTAATAGTGGGCTACTTCAATACCTCACTTTCAACAATAGAAAAGTCGCTCAGGCAAAAAATTTAACAGAGAAATGCTGGAGCTAAATGATGTTATAAATCAAAAGGACCTAGCATATGTTTACAGAACATTTCACCCAAGTAAGAAAGAATAAAACTTCTTTTCAGCAGTTCAAGGAACTTTCTACAAAACTGACCACACACTTGAACACAAAGCAAGTCTTCACAGACACAAGAAAATAACACCCTGCATCCTCTCTGAATGTGATACATTAAAGCTGTGTATTCCAGGCAGTGGTGGCACATGCCTTTACTCCCAGCACTTGGGAGGCAGAGCCAGGCAGATCTCTGTGAGTTCAAGGCCAGCCTGTTCTACAGAGCAAGATCCAGGACAGGCACCAAAAACTACACAGAGAAACTCTGTCTCAAAACAAACAAACAAACAAAAAAGCTGTGTATCAACAACCACAGAAACAGCAGCAAGTTTAAAACTCATGGAAACTGAACAATACACTACTGAATGAAAAAAAACGGGTCAACCAAAATTAAGACTTTTTAATTGAAAGAAAATGAAAACACAACACACCTAAACCTATTAGACACAATGGAGGTGATTCAAAGAAGCAAATTCAGAGCACTAAGTACCTACATAAAAAATCAGAGAGATCCCATATCAGCAACTTAATAGCACACCTGGAAGCTCTAGAACAAAAAAGAAAAAAATAACATCAAAAGGAATAGACAGCAAGAAATAATCAAACTCTAGACAGAAACCAATAAAACAGAAACAAGAAAAAGAAACATCCAAAAAAAATTACTAAAATAAAGAGTTGGTTCTTTGAGAAATACCAGTCAGATTGATGAACCTCTAGACAAATGAAACTAAAAGAATGGAGATAAAGGGTCTAAATTAGTAAAATTAGAAACAAAAAGTGGAACTGTCTTAGTTAGGGTTTCTATTACTGTGAAGAGACACCATGACCATGGCAACTCTGTTAAGATTTAATTGAGGTGGCTCACTTACAGTTCCAGAGGTTCAGTCCATTGTCATCATGGTGGGGAGCATGGCAGCATGCAGGCAGGCATGGTGCCGGAGAAATAGTGTATTACGTCTTGCAAGCAACAGGAAGTCAAATGAGACCCTGGGTGGTATCCTGAGCATTGGACACCTCAAAGCCTGCCCCCACAGTGACACACTTCCTCCAATAAGGCCATGTCCACTTCAACAAAGCCACACCTCCTAATAGTGCCACTCCCTATGAGATTATGGGGGCCAATTACATTCAAACTGTCCCAGGAAAACATCAACAGGCACCTAAGAAACCCAGAGAATCATAAGGACATACTTTAAAAACCTGTTCTCCATCAAATTGGAAAATCTGTTGCTGAGGATGCCATACACTTAGGACACAAGACTCAGAGGACATGAGCTGGTTCTGATCTGAAAGCCTCACCCTCAAGGACTAGTTTTCATGGTACCAGAAGGTGCCATGCCAGTGATCAATGGAGGAAACCCACCAATAGTTCTATGATCTACAAATATGGTGCCTATCAACTACCACAAAGACCAACATAGCATGATAATCGGAAGGGTATGAAAGTTACAGACATACCTTGGTGGTAACCCATCTTTCACTTAAAAGATTGCTCAATGAGAGGGAAATCATGCCTGGTACTAGAAACCTACCCAACTACATAGTGTTGGTGAATTCACGAATCTTAGAGGAGAACTTACAGCCACTGCTGGAGATGAAATTTTCTTTGAGCTGCCAATCAGCTTCCCAAATAAAGACATGGAGACTTATTATTAATTATGAATGCTCCACCTTAGCTTAGGCTTGTCCCACTAGCTCTTTTAACTTAATTTAACCTGTTTCTATCCATCTATATTTTGCCTTGAGATTTCTAACTTTTCTTTCGTTCTGTATGTCCTGCTTTCTGCTTCCTCTGTGTCTATCTGGCCCCTGGAGTCTCCCTGTCATCTGCTTTTTTCTTCTTTCTTCCTCCCTCAAGCCTCAATTCCTCCTCCTATTTACTCTCCCTGCCTGGAAGTTCTGCATATACCTCCACCTTGCTATTAGCCATTCAGCTTTTTAGTAGACCAATCAGATGCCCTAGGCAGGAGAGGTAAAACAGCAACACATCTTTACACAATTTAACAAATATTCCTCAATACACCACGTTACTAAACCAGCATGATTCCTAACTACATTCTAAATATTTATTCTTACACCCACAAATAAATACGGATGCCACTCCTCATCAAAGAAATATCTCTTTGCGACAGATGGAGACCATTACAGAAAGTTACAACTGATCCAAACACAGAGAACAGGTGATCACCCGGTACCCAGTCCCTACTGATAACATCTACAACACAATTATTCCATCTAAGACTCAGGGAGCATCAGGACAAAGAAGGTAGAAAGATTGCAAGAGCCAGAGGAACAGGAAGTCGGGTATGAGATTGTATCTCCAAGATGTGTGAGAGAAGCTACATCCATGAAGTCTAATCAACATGGACTGAATGAGCACACCAACAGACATGCTGATATTGAAGGGCAGGCTACCACAAACACCTCAACCCTAGACAAAGAACTACAGGCAATTAAGGAAAGAGAATAACAGGATAAAACAGTCTTCTCAAGGAAGAGCCACCCTATGGTTATCCAATAGCAAGTGATGGGCCCTGAAATAATATACATAAAAAGATCCACCACCATATTACCAACAATGGTTTGATGGGAAACAGGCAAAGACACATATAATATATGCACATGTATTTATACATATGCATATGCTCATATAACTAGAGAGACATGTTCATGCATACGAATACACATAAGCATGTATATTTATAAATATGTATATGCACATATGTACATATAGAGACATATTTAAACATGCATATACATATAAATGCACATATATCACATATTTGTACACTTGTATATACATGCATGTGTGTAAATACATATAATTCATTTTCATTTTTGCAGCAAATATGTTCTGTGGATGCTGAATCAGTTCCAAACCCACTAAGTTGAGGGGAAATTACAAATGTGAACTTCCTTTCTAAGTCTTTTTCTAACATGCTTAATTCCCTCTCTTGTTCCCCTCATGTCTAACATTGCAATCTGTAGGCTTTTCCTTCATTTTATTTTGTAATTTTACGTTTTGAGACAGGGTCTCACAAAATAGCCCTGGCTGGCCTATAACTCCCAATGTAGATCAAGCTGGCCTTGAATTCAGAGATGCACTTTCCTCTGCCTCCTGAGTGCTCGGATTAAAGGTGCATATCCCCACAGCCCACTTCCTTTATATTTTTTAAATCACAGAATAACATTTTGTTATACTTTCCATCTATATGAAATATAATTTTCTGGTTAGTCGTAATTTCTGATTAAGAACATTTAAATTTCACTGTTTTTATAAGTTTTTATTACAAAGAACGTGTATCAATATTACAGAAACATTTTGTTCATCATAGGGGTTTCCTCAGCAGTTGTCTGCAGAGGAGTTTCTGTGTGGGGGAAGCGCGAAGTCCCCACGTTCACCCAGCATCCACTGCAGCCTCCCTAACACGCAGTGCTTGTGACTGACTGCCTATCTCTGGGGCCCTGTGTGAGACATTTGTCCTGAGTGGAATCTGCAGAGAGGAATTCTCTGATGCTGTTCTTGTCCTGAGACAGAGTGCGGAATCCTTTCCCCAGTGCTGAGCTGTGAGCTCCTCCAGCAGATGTCCAGTGCCAGGCCATGCAGAGCCTTGCCTCTCACGGCCAACCCCCCTGCACACATCTTCTTCATCTCCTCTTGCTGTCCTGCCCAATGTGGTGGCTTGTGGAGGCCTTTGAAAGGCCAACCATGTATATTGGAAACTCTAGACTATATTCAACCCTTGTTTCACTAAACAGAGTTTGGGGGACCCATTTCAGCTCCCAGACCTATGATGGGCAGCTCACAACCACATGTGACACTAGTCCCCAGAGATCTAACATCCTTTGACCTCTGAGGATATCCACATTCACATGCACATAGAACACATACTAACACACACATACACACCAATAAAAAAATATAACAAACCTTTACAAACATGTCTACAGCATTTGTTCCATGTCTCAGATGGTCATATACTGCCATCTTAGAGGCTATCTTAAGGGACCCGAGGATCGGGTTAGTTTCTGGAATCATTCCTCTCATCACTTTATCTTTATAGGGCATTTCAGTGTTGCTTGCAGCATGTTCTGCAGCCTTGCCAGGAAACTGCCTCTGCTCTAAGAGGAAGTCCCTCCTCCTCTTGCTGCTGGTCCTTCTTTCCTCCTCTCCTCCTTGCCTTCTGTGTTCCTGCTCTTTGGTGTAATCCTTTAAGGGATCTCTCAGAGTCTAACTGGCTCACTGTGGGCTCAATGAGTGCCCTCTATTTACTCTGCACCAAGATACCTACCATGTGGTCATCAGAATAACGCCCCAAGGAGCTCCATAGGGACCCTTGACACCTGTGTGTGTGTATCAAAAGGATACAGATGTGATGAAGGAGCCATGATGGGAAGATCACACTAAACCATGTGCATGGGACTATTGTCATCACAAAGGACAGAGAGAGAAAGAAAGAGGATAAAGGAGAAAGAAAACAGAGAATTGGAGGAGCCACTCGGCTTGCTTTGAAGATGGAAGGTAGAGTCGTGGTCCAAGCATGTCTATGGTTTTAGAAGCTCAAGCGGCAGGACAATGAACTCCTTCCTAGAGTCTACAGAAGAATCCAAGCCTTCACAGAATGGATCTGTATGTCAATGGCTGTATGCTAATTGGTTTTTGTTTCTCCATGGTTCCTGCCTCTAAGTTCCTGCCCTGAGTTCCTGGCCTGACCTGAGAGTTTTAAGATGAAATAAACTCTCTCCTCCCCAAGTTGCTTTTGGTCATGGTGTTTTAACACAGTAATAGAAACCTAACTAAGACAGGTTATATACCGTTTAACCCAGTGAGTCCACCATCAATGTGCTATAGTTGCAGTAGGAGCCTGGCACAGATAGGCCTTGCCTAGTCATCGTGGAGACCAACATGGTGATGGCAGACAGTTGAGTCAACCATGGATGGAGTCTCTTCCCTTCCCTAAGCCTTTCTCTCCTCTAGAGAGTCTCTGAGATTTCTCTTGGCCCTCCTGTGTACTTGGTTGAAATCTTGGGCAGAAACCATTTCTGAGTTGACATCCCTTTCCTTTTGCTACGACCATGTCCAAGAGTGCTGTCCTACAGATTTTAATAAAACTATCAAAGTTTACAGTCAGATAAGAAAACAGTTACATGGGCAATATGTTCTCATTCAAAAATTAATACCATGCTTCCTCACCAATCCATTATCCTTATTCAGTCTAAAGGATGCTCATACCCATTTCTCTTCCAGCATTATTGTCTTGATGTGCATGGTTCTCTGACGTGTGACCATCAGACCTGGAGACTGGAGAGGACCTAATTAGATACATTTGCTGGTTACGCTTTACAAAATCCCATAAATACTATTATCAGCTTTGCTGTAAAGCCTGCAGAAACCCAAACCGAGAGAGACAGAGAGGTAGAATCTGAACCACCAGGAATCTAGAAGTCATCCTTTTAGACACACTGCTTGGATGGACTACTTCCTGTCTGACTTTGGTTCTGTGTAAACTGATACTGGGAAGAGAGTTCAAAGCTGAGGATGAACTGTGCATGGAGACAAGTCTCTCTCCAGAGAAATACAAAATGGAAGACACACAAGGCAAGATGCAACCCAAAAGAAGTTGTGGCTAGCCAGGGTGGGAGGAAACTTGAAAAGAAATTGCAATAGTCACAGAGAGAAATGAAGAGACGTCAAAGTGAAATCTGCCGATACGAAATATAGACAAAGTGGCCTAAAATTAAGCTACTCAGAGCACAAGAGGGTCTTTTCCCTTATGTTTTAAAACAGTTGTTTATTTACTTGTGTACCCATGTGTGCATGTGAATGTTTGCGTGTGTGTGTGTGTGTGTGTGTGTGTGTGTGTGTGTGTGTGTGTGTGCCTTCGGCTGTGAATCATTCCTCACCTACAGGTCACAGGACAGTTTGCAGCAGTCAGTTTTCTCATTCCATCATGTTGGTCCTGGGAATCAAACTCAGGTCATGAGCTTGGTGTCAAGTGGCTTTGCTCATGACTGATGTGAGTGAAGACAGTGATGCTAACTGGGCTGGGATTGCTGTCCCTCTTGGTTCTGTCTTCTCTGTCAGTTCCTTTGCTTTCCTCTTGGGAACTTGTTTTCTCACACATTAGGGACACTTCATGTCTCCTTTGTGGGAAGTGGCATTTCTGTAACAGAATTATCTTTGTTGGGTGTGAGAGACCTTGAAACTATTTTCCTGTGAGGGGGTCACGTGATTCGAGTCATACTTGGCACAATGCTAAGAGCGCCTGCCCTTTGAAACGTATCGGAGTCCATCTCTGTAGCTATGCATCTCAGAGGGGTGAGCTATACCCCAATACCCCATTCACTCCGCAGTGAGGACAACACAGGAGGCCTGCTGCTCCTTCTGTGCTGGCCCATGCCCTGGCTTTGTGTGGTCCCTTGACTTCCTGTGTTTGACTGTGACATTCCTCAGCGAGACCTCAGCCTTTCATCTGTCCTAACCCTACTACCCATCAGCCCTTGCTTCTCCTAGTCCCCTTCCATTCTACCCTGGGAACCTCCCTCACAGACTGACTGTGGACTAATGAGGATAGTTCAGAGGGTCACCCTCAGACCACACATTTGTGTCTCAGCAGGTATATTCAAACATCACCTCAAGGCCAGCCTTGCCCTCCAGGTGACCAAACAGCAGACCTACTGTTGTCTATCACAAAAGAAGAGCAAGGTGCTACCCAGCCTGGCATCCCATAGCTAAGCCAGGGCCTGAAGGAGAGACATTTCCCTGTCTTGAAATGGCACTGTGAGAAGGGTAAAAGTGTCGTGACCTTCAGGCTAGAAGTAGCATCCCTAGCATGCATGTCACAGGGTCGTTTTGCATCACCCACACATTTCTGTGGATCCTCTCAGGCTGATTTCTGCGTTTCCCCAAACTGACTCATGGTTGGTGTTGACTTCACTCAAGCTTGTGAACCAGAAAACAATCAATAAATGTTAACAAAACACTAAGCAAATAGTGACCTCATCTTAAAATATGTGTTATATCAACTAACAATTGTATAGAAATTACATACTCAATGCATATAATTTTAATAATTATCATATTTTAATTTCACATAATTTAAACAATTGTTTTACTATAACTTGTTAACATAATCAAGTATAAATGTACATAATAAGCACATGGGTACATTTTATTAAGATAATAACTACTCCTACAAGCAAAGACATGGGTATATGTGTTGATAAATTCAACCAATTGATGTGTGTCTCATTTAAAATTTAAATTAAGCAAATGATGTGACTATATTCAACATTGTCCCAGCACTGAAGTGGTTTACTCACTACAGTCTACTGTGTGATCCTACCAGCAAAATGCCAAATGAGTTGCTTAAATGACTTGACTTTTAAAAATCAAATGAAGCACTTTCCATGTTTAGAGTCAAGCCATTTTCCTGTAGAATAGAATCCTGAAGTTTAGAAACAGCTACTTTCTGTTGGCCTTGGGTCTAGGCACTGCTGACCTGTGTACGTGGATGCCAGTGACAGGTCCCATAATCCTGCACAATCTCTTCTCTGGTTCTGCTTCAGTTGACCAGTTGACCTGTTTCTTCCACAAATACATGGCACAAATCACTGTGAGAGGCTGTGAAGCCTAGTTAATATTTAAAACATTTTGATGCTCAGATAAAAGGGGATTCAAGTTGTCACCAATTAGTAGGAAAAGACTAATTATTATACAGACCTATGATCCTTCATAAGTAGCTACATTAAAGGAATCTAAAAGCTATCACTTTTTATGAAAGAGCAGATGGCCCGAGTTAGACCCCTAAACTATAATGAACGTGTGAGGGTGTCCAAGGAATGCCTGTGTGTATCACTAAACAGGATCCTTTCTAAAGGGCTGCTAGAGGAGGGAGATAGAGAATGGAGCAGAAACACAATGTCAATGTCATCATGGTCATGCTAATCAGTTCCCTCTACAAGAATTGATCTAGAAAGAAAGCCATCTTCTTTCCCAGGTGTCAAACTACTTGAAAACATGTATGCATTTTAATTATCCTATTTAAGCAAGATTCAGTGACCCAGGCAATAAATGCTCACTGTGTTCCCACCATGAGGTAGGATCTGGGGGTTTCTAGTAAAATGCATGGTCCTTAGGACTTTGAAAGCTTTGAAGAACATGGGAGATGAGTTTGTAAAAGGTGACAGAAGCCCTTATCCAACAATGCAGTTTTCTGCTTATCGTGCACATAACCCACCCTCGAAGCACTCCTTGGGTATCTGGAGAGCATTAGTTTAGCTCAAACTTAACTTAATCTACTTGCTTACTCTTCAGTTCAGTTTTCTCTGCACTGTTTTTCCACAGACCACAAGGCTAGGGTTGAAGGCCACTGATATTCTGTTATGTGGCATCTCTGAAGACCCAAGGTACATGGATTAAGACACCCTGGGGATGACATTGGTCTGACACTGTCTACTTTACCATCCACGAATAGTCCCACTTCCTTCTCATGACTTCATGTTGTGGATCTCATGGCCTTAACTATGGGTTTTGCAGGTAACCAAAGTAGCTGACATAAAAGAAGATATTCTAGACTAAGAAAGTTCTTCCAGAAGACCACGAGAAACTATGAAGAACTTCACATCATAACTCTCCAAGAAGGTGCTCCAAGAAAGACTGCAGAGGATTCATTTGTCTTTTCCTCAAACATGGGATCTCCCAGGGCCAGTGAGCCTAGAGGCGTCTCGGTGTCACCAGTGAGGATCTGGAGACTTCTTCACCAGTCAAGGCTGCTCCATTGGAAGTTCTTCATCATAATATGGAGTGATGATGTTTCCTCTTCATGAGTCCAGATGTGTCAAAGAAACCATGGGTTCAAACATATGTGCACATCTGCAGAAATATGAGTATACACCCATGTGGACTGGCTTACCTACCTCCATAATTATTAAGTAAGGAAATTTTTTTCCAATGAAGGCACCATGAAACTCTAATTTTTCCCCCACCAAGTGCATTCAGGACAGATTCAGACTTCATTTCTACTGGAACAGAAAATTATGCACAGGGAATCTTCCATTCCTGTCTTCAAAAGCATGCATGCTTTCAGCCTTTTCCACTCACAATTCTCGTTCATCCAAGAAAATTTCCCATGACTCTATGTACAAAGGTCTAAAAAATAGGTACGCAAGTAAAAATTACTCAAAATAAATTATAAAGAAATTCACTGTAAAATAATTGACCTAGCCAGGGTTACTGTTGTTGTGATAAAACACTATGACCAAAAGCAAGTTAGAAAAGAAAGCATTTATTTGGCTTACACTCCCATATCATTGTTCATCATTGGGGGAAGTCAGGACAGGAACTCAAACAGGACAGGAATCTGAAGGCAGGAGCTGATGCAGAGGCCATGGAGGGTGGGTGCTGCTTACAGGCTTGCTCATCGTGTCTTGTTCAGCCTGCTTTCTTATAGAATCCAGGACCACAACCCCAAGGATGGCACCACATACCATGGGCTGGGCCCTCCTCCATTGATCACTAATTAAGAAAATGCCTTACAGCTGGGTCTTAGGGAAACATTTTCTGAACTGAGGTTCTCTCCTTTCAAATAATTCTAGTTTGTGGTCAAGTAACCAATACAAATATACATATAATTTTATAACTTACTAAGGTAAAATCAAATTTGCATATTATTCTGGTTAGTTTTTTTTGTTGTTGTTGTTAGCTTGATACAACCTAGGGTCATCTGGGAAAAGGGAACCTCAACTGAGAAAAGATCTGGATCATGGTGTAGGCAAGTCTACAGGGATATTTTCTCGATTCATGACTGATGTGGGAGGGCCTGGCCTCAGTGGGCAGTGCCTCCTCTGAACAGAAGGTCAATGGTTGTGTAAAGAAGAAATTTAAGCAAGCCATGGGGAACAAGCCAGCAAACAGTTCCTCCATGGGCTCTGCTTCAGTTCCTGCCTCTAGGTTCTTGCCCCGACTTTCCTTTATGGTGGAAGATAAGCTGCCCAGTGAAGTAGACCCTTTCCTTCCCAGGATGCTTCCAGTCATGGTCTTTAACACAGCAACAGAAAGCAAACTAGAGCACATACTGCTGAGATGGATGTGCTTGTCAACTTTCTTACAAAGAATTAAATTTGGCTAGAGAGATGACTCAGTGGTTAAGAGTGCTCACCGCAAGAGTCTTTCCTCTCTCCAGCTCCTTGATCAATATTTTCATCTTATAACTCTCAACGCTGAGAGGGACACTTCACAAAATGGCAGAAGTGTATTTAGGATCACTTCATAAACTGTGCGGAATTCTGGCCTAATCCCAAGGCGAACTCCACTTAACTTTTAAAAATGGAACTCAAACCAGCAATTAAAATAGCAGTCCTTAAAATCAAACATTCAAATATGGTCCAACTTGATGCTCATATGCTGAGAACTGATTAAAAAATGAAAAATTATTGTTTTTATTTAGGGTAATTAAAGCATTATGTTTCTAGAAGAGCAGACTGTGAGTACAGTACATATACGATTCATGACACATCAGAGTCTTGATTCTGAGCCTAGGCATTTCATGCAGGCATTGCTGATATTGCATGTTGTGGAGGTATGTACAGCACAAAGTGCATACATACATTTTGTATTTAGACCCAAGGCAGCAGTGAAGTTGTGAGATGTACGTAACACACACACACACACACACACACACACACACACACACACACACACACACACAAATGCCTCAGGCTCATTAGGCATTTGAATTTGAACTAATTTTTGGTCAGCACAAGGTCAGAAATCTTTCAATGTTTTCAAATGTGTAGCTACCCCCATATTGAACTGCAAACCCCTTTGGGGATCACAGTCCACAGTCTGTGGAGCTATGCTCTAGATGAAGCCTCCAGGAATGGGGGTAGGCTGAGGAGTGGGAGGGCAGCTAAGTCCTCCAAATGAAAGGAGCCTGCGTCATAACCGAGCACAGTGCTGTAGCCTCTCGGCGGTGGGTGCTGCGTTCAACTTTCAAACTTTCTCCTTTCAAAACTAAGTGTGAGAATTACTCAGGCTTCAGCTTTTTGCCATCTCGGTTGGCAAACACGGTGCTAGGTATGTTATAACTTCACTCCACAAAGTCAGCGCGAAAGATGTTTACCAACAGACGCAGTTCAAAGGAATAACGACCTGGGCAAAAATGGTTCTTTTTGTTGGCTTTGGGGTAACAACTGGGGGCTCTAGGAACGGACAGTGCTGAAGCAATGGAACCGTTTGATTTGATGATAAATGGTGGGTCTGCGCTCAGCAGTGCAAGCTAGTACGGCAGCGGCTCCATCATCAACAGTTGCTAACGCATTATCACCACGTCAGAGCTGAGGCTGAGGCGGAAGATTTCTGTGAGCAAACGCAACTGCCTTTGTGCCCGTCCTCAGTAGGAAGGCCCTCAAGAGGGCTGGGATGACCTCATGGGCCTGGGCAGACATGCCTCTCTCCGTCTCTCTCTGCCTCCCTCCTTCTCCCGCGCCCTTCTCCCCGCCTCTTCTCCTTCCCTCCTCCCCGCCCCTCTCTTGTCCAACCCTTTGGCACAGAATGTTATAAACATTGAATAAGATCTAGGAACTAGTTCATGAACACAAGTCTCACACAATCAGAGGGAAAATAACCTTCTCCCTTTTTAGATAATTTTATCCACTTATTGCTTCTTCCTCCTGACCATCTGTGACAGAGACACAGATGGGGATTCTCAGTTCTGAGAGAAGAAAGAGAACCAACTCCTCAAAATTCTGAAGGAGAAGGAGGAGAGGAAAAATGAAAAGTTGGGTGGGAGATGGAAGTGTCGGGGTGTTCCGAGCTCCTCCCTTCTAAGAAACTTCAGACCAATGCAGCTCTGTGAGTGACCTGCAAGGAGACATTTTTAGCAGTTAAAAGTATTTTAGGTGATTTAAAAATAGAGCCAAGGAATAAATCTTACAGAAAGAAGAGAATGTGGATTCTGAATGCCCTGTGGTTCTTGAAATATGAATAAAATGACTTCCTGAAGGAGCTCAAAAATACTGTTAATCATTCGCTTTCGGTCACAGTGTTTAGTGGGGTCCCAGGCGCCTGTCTGGCTTATAGTATCCATTGGCTTGAGTGAGCTAAACTGAGCGTAAGTCCTCACACACTTCCAGCCTGACGGAATGGCCCATAAGCTTTTCAGATCAATTCTTTGCTTGACAACTCCCTTGTAATTAGCCCGCAGGGCTGCCCACGGTGTGTACCTCTGTTAGCCCGGGATCCGCTCCTTCAGTGCTTTTTTAGATTGGTTGTTTTCTTTAAGATTTTCAACTACATAACTCTGATGGTCTAGGTACTCACACATTGTTCAAAGGAGGAACTTGGGGATAATTAAAGACTTGGTTCTGTTGAAAGTCTAGGAAAGGTGCTGCAGAGAATGAGTTAAGACCTTTTCTCTCTTCTTTAGGAGAGGGATTTAGTGGGAAAAAATTGCGGTCCCACTTGCTGTAATGTGGAATGCTAATGCCCTGTTTTCAATGAGGCAATTGGTTCAAGAATTCACTTATCCATTAGGTGTGTTGTGTACCTGCCGTGGGACAGGTGATGTACCGTTGTGCTGAGATCCAAGAGAGACGGAAGAGTTACTATGAACCTTCCAGTATTTTACATCCAGTAGCACAATCAAACATGTGCCCATATAACTCGATTATAAAGCAGAAGCTAACACCCTGATAAAGAGAGAAATGAAGATTTTAAGATGAAAAGGCTTGGGATTAGAGGGATGGCTTAGTGATCAAGAGTACTTGCTGCCCTTGCAGAGGAACCAGGTTTGTTTCCAGCCCCCACATGACATCTCACAACCATCTGTAACTCTGATGCCCACTTCTGACCTCCAGGGGCATCAGGCCTGTACATGGTACACATGTGCACATGCAAGCAAACACTCATAACAAACTACAAATATGTTTTTAAAAAGAAAAGTGGACAGTGGAAAGTCTTCATGTGGAAACTGAAATTTCCACTCAGAGACTAAGTTCTAGAGAATTGCCATGGCTCCTGTGGGTAAGAATTCACTGAGAAGTCATTACAAGGCTGTGGACTTCATGCTTGGGCACGGCAAGGAGGTGGGGAGATTCTGGCATGTTGGGAAATGTTGACAAATCCTCACAAGGTCTTCTCTATATTTTTTAATATTTAATTTTTTTTTTAAATAGACATGGACCTTGCCTCTGGGAGCTTGCTGACATGGCACAGCAGAGCAGTAACCTGTTGGATGTGGTGTGAGAGGCATGGCGTTTGAAAACAGCCCAGAGAAGAGACGTGGAGAGGGCAAGAGAGGGGACTTCCAAAGGTACGCGAGCGGGGCTGCAAGGGGAGGTAGGACGTACACAAGGTGGTCGCTCCACACAAAGGTGGGGGGTTGGTGCTTTGTGCGGTTTTCTTCCCTGGTGACCTCAGTAAGCAGTGGCTAATGTGAGAATGCATCCCCGGAAGTGCAGCCACGGCCCCGGGCAGCAAAGGATCTGCTGTAAACTTCCTAGAAACTGCCCACAGAAGTTAAGCCACAAGTAGGGAGGGGTGAAGAGGTAATGAGATGCTGCAATAATTGGCCAGACTGGAAAGTAGAGAATAGATTCATCACGGCTGTGCAGTGAGAATGATGAGAAGAGCAGAGAAACAGACTCCCTGGCAGAATAAATATGGAACAGTTATGTAACAGGCCTGGCAGAAGCCGCATGTAAATAGAGTAACTATTAAGAAAAACAATGGAGGATATTCTAGTCTGCCTTCTGAGGCTGTCATAAACACCAGACAAAATGCCACTAGGGGGAGAAATGGTTTATTTGGCTTATACTTCCAGGTCACACTCTGAAAGAAAGTCAGGGCAGGGATCTGAGCAAGAGCTGAAACCAAAACCATAGAGCAACAATACTTCCTGGCTCGACCCCAGGTTTGGGTTCAGCTTCCTTTCTTATATAACCTGGTCTGCATAAGGAGAGTACTGCCCATAGTGAGCTGGGCCCTCCTACATCAATTCACGACCAAGAAAATGCTCCTCCAGACATTCTCCCAGGCCAGTCTGATAGAGATGAGGGTCCCTCTTCACATATGTGCCAAGTTCATGATGAAGATAAGTCATTACATGGAAGGTACCCTTACTAGTTCAACAATCGTGGTGTCCTCTTTGAGGCTGCAAGTCCCTCAGCATTCCACCTTAGCAGACACTCAACAAATGCACAGCAAGGCAAGAAAATTTTCCAGATGTATCTTCAGTTCCAGGGCCTGTGGACGGTGTGGACCTCTTTATTATTGCTCCTAACAACCAGACGAGAGCCCTAGGCCAGAGGATCTTTCTGTTCATCGTTGCTACAATTGTTGGAGTCTCGTGGAATAATAGACTAGCTGCTCCAGAAATCTATGAACACAGAATCACAGGCCATGGGAAACTTCCCCCAGCCGCTCTACTGGGTGTCTGCAGAGGTGTGTGTACCAGGCCTGGGTTGACCAGAAACACTTCTTTCTCCAATACACTGTGTTCCCCAGAACCCAGTACACAGGGCGAGTCTGCCTACCACACATCACCTCTGTCTTGAGGAGGCTGAACACCTCTACATGTGCTGGAATAAAGCTGTGGAAGTTGATGCTAGGATTTCATTGTCATGTCATTCTGTAAGCTAAAGGCACAAGGAGGCCACTTCCTGGCCCACCTGAGGACGTGACAGCGCCAGCAGATCTGGACTCCACCATGGTATGTAGCGCAGCAGCCCGAATGCTGTTTCCTCCTGTGCTTCCCTCCGTGATCCCAGTGACGGAAGTCGCCACCTGCCACAGCTGCTCATGCCCTCTTTCAGCCAGAACTCTCCTACTACATCCACTAGGAATCCTTTTCCATCGGAGTTCAGAGAGGGTCTGCCATGGCTTCTCTGGCGGATCAGACCAGGCACGGCAAGAGAGACCATTTTTCTTTGTATTTGAACCCACAGAAGGCTGAAAAGGCCCCATAAATACAGCCAATCATGAGTATTTATATCTATGGTTGCAGCGAGAAAGCCCACCTGTAAGGACCCAGAAGGATGCAAGGAGTGAGAGGGGGGAAGGAAGAAGAAAAGAAAAAAGATTTAGGGAGAGATGGAGCAGGGCTCATCCTTCATGCTGAAAACAGCCCTCCCTGGTTTAGAGAAAACCAGCATGTCGCTCTGCCAGGGCTATTAGTCAAGGGTTAAATGTCACTCAAATTCAGCCTCTGAGAGCTGCAGTGTGTGTGTGTGTGTGTGTGTGTGTGTGTGTGTGTGTGTTGTGCACGCACATGAGCACGTGTGTGGCTGTGGCTGTGGGTGAGACAGGAGATGCCACAATTTTATGCATTTCAAATTGAGCCACACTGGCCTGGAGATGACCTGCCATGAGGTTTTTAAATTATCTGTGTGCGCGCACTCTGCTTGTTTTGGAAATGCTCTAAATAAAAATAATGGACTGTCTTTTAATAAGTCTCATTGTGAGGATTCCACATATCAAGCGGCGCGGTGCAGCTTGGAGGCAAACGGCGGGCATGTGTGATCTCCCTGGAAGAGAGACAAATGGTGCTGCGGGGAAGCTCCATCCAGGGACGGCTGACAGGAAATGGCATTCGCAAGCTGACACATCTGTCAGGGTGCAGAATATTGGCACCTGTCATGCAATTCAGTCATGACTTTTAATAAAGCTGCTTTCCCTTAGGTAAAATTGCAACTCGACTGTAATATTAGCTGCAAGCTCGTCTCATGTTCCCCTTCAGAGCGCCTTTGTACGTGAGGCGCTTCCAATGACTCTGGGAGGAGAGCTGAAGAAATGATGTTTACCAGCTTTGCTGGCCGCCCAGAACTCTGCATCTGAAAAAGATGTTGCCCTGAGTTTTTCCCATTCTTGCTTCCTCTCTTCTGCCCTCCCCCACCCCTCCCTTCGGCTCTTCCCCACCCCTCCCTTCCGTGGTCCTTTCTACCCCATCACTCTTTTTTTTTCTTTCCCTTTCCACTGAGGAAGGCTGATTTCCCTGTGTGTTTTCATGGACTTTGCCCTCCTCCCCTCCCCTCATCCCTCCTCCCCTTCCCTCATCCGTCCTTCCCTCCTTTGGACTGGGTCGTCGGTTGGGCGAATTTAGCCCTAAGAAGTGTGTATATCATAAAAACCGAGTTGGGATTTGTTGGCTGTCAGTCAATAAATCAGTCAGAGTTTAATTACCAGGCATGTGAGGGAAGGCAGTGACAGGCACCACCTCAAGCTGAGACTGTTTCTTTTGGGGCAACTTCTATCAGAAAGAAAAAAGAAAAGAAAAACTAAAAATAAGGTATGTGTGTGTGTGTGTGTGTGTGTGTGTGTGTGTGTGTGTGTGTGTGTGTTTGAAAGCTAAGAGGTAAAACAGAAAAATGAAAAGTTAAGACTACTACTCAAAGGTGAGAACTGAGGAGCTCCGTGGTTTCTTCCACCCTCAGAACTTCCTGTTTTAGGATAGTGGACATCATTTTAACACATTGTCCTTTCATGAAAACTTCTTGTACCGCACTGGAGACATCACTAGCTGAGTGATTATGGTTTGTATGTTAACATATGTTCATTAAATTTCTTCATTCAACACATAAACATCTTTCTGTAATCTACTGAAGGGAGCAAAATCATCTGTCCAGTGGAAATCTCATGCACCCGGCCCCCTAGCAAAGAGAAGTTATTGTTCAGCAAATGATACAATGTGCTAAACTGTGTTTAGCCAAGTGACAAAGGGATTTCCCCCTTCTTAACGTGTTCCTTATTCCACATTTCTAAGAAATAACAGTTGCTACCACCAAGACTCTTCCCACTTCCAACTGACACTGTGTTAAGGATTCCAGGTCCAGTAGCTCTGAAATAGACATTGGTATTGTCTTTGTGCCTGTGTGGAATGCGTGCGTGCGTGCGTGCGTGCGTGCGTGCGTGTGTGTGTGTGTGTGTGTGTGTGTGTGTGTGTGTGTGTGTTCCTTTCTTTTCCAAAGGCAGTCCACAGTCAGCACGGATTTTACTTTTGACTAGCTATAAGAAATGCCATCTCCTACCTGTCATGTGTCATGAAGCCGTGTGCCCAGACACTGCCGAGATTTTGACTGAAGGGACGTTCTGTTTCCCTTTAACTGTCCTCCAGTGGTATGTCTCAGTTTGTTTATTTCAAATCCTTTGACCAGTTTAAGGAACACTGGGAATCTTTGACTGGAAACAGGGCAACTCCGGCTCGGAAGGCAAGCTTTTTGACTGGGGAGGGGAGAATAGGGAGAGCCGGGTGGACAGATGAGCTGCAGTAGAGGGAAAATCTATTGTCTCAGATGTTTTCCAGCCCTGAAATTTCACGGGATTTTGCAGCGTTCTCCTGGATCTCCTTCTACTTCCATTTCCTGGAATTCTTTGGAACTGCATCATTATTAGAAGCCCTTGCATATCTACACGGTGCAAAGGCCTGGGATTTCAATGCATATGTTGCAGAGGCTGAAGGCAAAAGATCAGGCAGAGAGAATCTAAAGCCGCGGGAGGAAATGGGACACAGGACCAAAGCAGAACCAGCAGGCTTCTGGCTTTTGCCAGTTCTAATTCGTGAAGAAAAACGTTGGCAGTTTGCCTGAACAGGCAAACAGCAGCCACTCCACTTCAAATTGCTCTTAAAAACAAAACGGAGGAAGCAAAGGAAAACAAACTGGAAAGCTAGACCACCTGGCCGGAAGACCGTGAGCCCGGCCGGCCCTGTGAACGTGAACATGGAAACTAGTGCCTGCTACACCCGCTCACTTTCGATGGATTCCTTCCAGTGCCTCAGTTTACCTTGCTTGTAGAATGCCAACAGTCTCAAGGGTCTAATAATTTTCTTCATGGTTTTCTGTCCCGGTAGCAGCAATCTCACTTTTAATAAACTTGCGAGTAATCAAGCTTCGTTTAATCAGTGCATTTTATGATTGCCTCAGTGCACACCTCACAGCCTCCCATCTCCATGTAGCCCATAAAACGCATTCCCAGGCTACAAAGGGTGGAGAGTCAATGAACCAGTTTCTCCTAGGGTATCTTTTTGACAATATCTTGCTCCATGTTAATAACCTCCAATTTCAAACTTGCTGGAAAATTTTTATTAAAGAATAATAACAACAACAAAACTCTCCTCTCTATCTGTTTCTCTGTCTCTTTCTCTCTTACTCTCTCTTTATCTCTGTCTCTGTGTATGCGTGTGTGTGTCTCTCTGTCTCTCTGGCTCACTGGCCACCTCCCCCTCCCCGGTAATCTTCAAATCATCTTTCCTCAGCTCCCAAGTGCTGGAACTTACAGGAATGTGCTAGCAAAGACAAAATTATAAGCCAGTAGGGGTTGTGGTAGTAAGAGGGTGAGGGACTCCAATGCCTTCTTTTTAGACGTAATTTTGACGGCAGGTGAAAGTCTGGTGGGCCCAGAATCTCGGGCCACTACGAGATATTGTGAACTATCAAACCATTACAAACTTAAAGAAAAAAAAAGAAGCTGTGAAATTTAAGGTAGCAAAAACATAAATTCATCTTATTTTAAATTAACCCAGAGGAACTTCGGCCTGTAGGACTTGGTGGTTTATGGTGTCCAAAAGTGGCCTGGAGCTCTTTGCCTCCAGAAGACACTTAGAAGCCACTAACGTTGTGTATAAACAGAAGGCAGAAGCACCGTTCAGGAAGGGACCCGAACTCTTGATGCAGCTTTCGTTTTCATCGACCAGTTAACGAGGGCAGGAAGAAAGATGTCTACAAAAGTCAACAGAAGCCAGCATTGTCCAGGAGTCCCCTGGGAGCCCTGCTGGACTTCTGACTAGTTAGACTCACCCATCTACTCACACACCGACTCTCTCCTTTATTAAGGCAGTCTTCGAGTTTTGAGCAATAACTTTCTTTTTGTGTGTGACCCGGTGAGTTGAATTAGAGTTGTTTGCCCAGATATGAGGATATTTACCTGAACATGGGCAGCATATGAATGGCTTCACCAATGAACAAAGTGACATCCCAACAATAACTCAAATCCTAAGAAACGGCACTCTTCCAGAGTAACATTCAGAACTTCCCATGGAGGTTTATATTTAAATGCATTTTCCTGCATGTTTTGAAAATACTTTTAAAAAGCAACGGAGTACAAACATGAAAATTTAAGTAAATATTTTATTTCTATGAATCAAAGCAGCAACAGCTTTCTTTTGCTCCAGGCAGGCTCAGGTATAAACTAGAGAGTCTAAGAACCTGCTGCGCTGACATCCTTGAGTGAACAGACTGGAGACAAACAGCCACCTAGCAAGGGACACAGAGATGGGGCTGAGAATCCACGGTGACAGTACGCCAATGAACAGGGAGTTCCTTCAGTTCCTGGGTCAAGAAAAGTCTCTCAGAGAAGGAGATATTTGAACCCTAAGAGCCACCAGATAAGAGGTCGAGGGCAGAGGTGACAGCTTGGGGTTCTGGGAAGTGACAGAGGCTGGCATTTCTGGAGTGTAGCGAACGGGGTCAAAGTGCACAAGGGAAGTTGAGACAGGTGGGCAGAGGGGTCCTGTGGGGTGCCAGGCACCATGGGCAGAAGTTTGAATCTTCATCTAAGTTTAATAGGAAGCCACAGGAGGGCACCAAGATGACTGGACTTGATCTGAATTTTAACATGGTCATTCCGGCATCTATGCGCATAAAATTATGAAGAGGCCCAAACTAAACGCAAAGAGATCATCACTGGAGACGGACTACTGGAATAACACAGAGACACACTGGTATAGGGCTGAGTTGGGAGTAACAGATCATGAGAGATGGGCAGGGTCAGGACATGTCTTGGGGTACAGTCAACAAATCCTGTTCAGGAAGTGGATGACATGGCATGGGGGTGGGGTGGGGTGGGGGGCAGAGGAGTCTGTCTTTCGGTACACACTAGACTGTACAACAGCTGGTGAGTCTCTTACTGATGTCACACCGAAAGACTAACTTGTCTTTTGTGGGCTAAGATGCTCTCATTGGGAGTGTGGCTGGTCGCCAAGTAAAGGGGGGCTGGGGGACCCTGAAGGATCATACATCTCTACAGGCAGCAAAGCCCACTACTCTGCTCACGGCTCACTGGTCAAAACAAGTCACTTGGAGAAACCCAATATCAAGGGGTGGATATGTGTTGTTATTTTCTACAAAACGTGGCAGAGGGAAGCTGGGTAGAGGTGAACATGACGTCTAACAGGTGTGCCCAACCTTTTGACTTTGTGATAAGATTCTGCACCTATGAAGTACACACTGTAGAATACAATTGAGTTAATAAATACACACACACACACACACACACACACACACACACACACACACACACACACACACAAACCACATTTGTGATTTTTGTGCCAGGCCGGATTCTCATGCTTATGCCTCCAGGGGTTAGACACACCCAAGGATGTCAAAGGCAGTCAGTCCTTGGACTGGGAAGCTGAGCAACAGCGTGGCTGGTGCTGCCACCTGTTGGCTGAGAGGGGAAGCTGAACTCTTGGATTCTTCACTGCGAGGAGCGTAAACCACATTGCTCCCCTAGAGCCTCTGGTCAGGGCCCTCTGACTGATATAGCACACGAATGAGTTGACTTTAGGTTTGGACCAGTGGACTAAAGAGTTAGATGAAGTCATTAGGTCATGAGATTGGCTCTCCGAGGACGAGAAGAATCACATGCTCTCTCTTCCTCTCCAGCCCATCAAAACGCCACCTTTACCCAGGCCCCAGAAGCCAGGAGCCGGGCTCAGGGCTGATTCGCAAGGCTTTCTGGCAGCTGTGCTCATCCCTGATCTGCCCGCCAGCTGTCTTCTGCGCTATAATCTATCTCCCGGTATCTGCAGAAGTTTTAGCAATGGAGTCACGTATTTCAGGCCATCTCCATCGCTTAATCCTCAGGCTCTGCCTCATTGTATACTTACTGCACTAACTGAAGGATAGTGTTGTGAGCTTGGTTTGCAAAGGATTGCTACAGGCCAGACCAGGTTTGGGAGTAGCAGAAGTTAAAGAGAGCCACCAAGGCTTACAAGTTCTGTAACTTGTCAACAGTCCAGTCAAACACAAAAAATGATGTAGTAAATGTCACATGATCATCCTAGAATTTATTTTAAAAAGTTACTGTGCCTCGAGAGAAGGATCATTTGGTAAAGTTCCTGTCTTATGACAGGACCCACGATCCATGTAAGACAGCTGGCCAGAGAAACAGAAACATGAGGATTCCTGGGCATTTCTGGCCAGCCACCCTAGCCTACTTGATGACTTCCAGGCCAGGGAGAGACCTAGTTCCCAAGACAAACATACAAACAAAAACCCAGGGATTATAAATCTGAAGGTTGTTCTTTGGCATCCACATGCAGGGGCAGGTACACACCCACATGTATGCATGTGAACATACACACTCACATACACACATTTGTAAAAGTAAACAAAACGTTATCTTCAGAACTCCTACTTCTTGGGTCACCTACGTGATGGTAACCTTGAACTAGCAGAAACCTGTCTAGAGAAAACTTTCCCTGGGTGCCATGCTAAATCCCTGAGGCTTGCGTTCAAACTCTTCTTCAGTTTGCGGTGCTGAATAAGGTACTTGCTCAAAATACATTTTTAGTCCACAGGAGCACTAAAATCAAACAGGTTTTCTAATGCCGTGATAACATGGAGCTGTTTACCTGAAAGAGCTGAGTTGCAGCTAGCTCAGGGCTGGTGTGGGATCCTGAAAGCAAAGAGGGCCACAGGTAAACAGCGTTGGGGCAGCTCTATGGGGTTCCTCCCCACCAGTTTCCCAGCTTCTCTCCCATCAATCCTTCTTTCTGCTATTTCCACTCCTGGGGAGACAAGCTTCCTTCAAACTCCAGAACATGTTGCAGTCCGTAGCCCTCGGCTCTGAAGTCTCCATCCCTTCCTCTGCTCTCACTGGCTCTCAGAACAGCATACCACCTGCCTATCCCTGTCATCCATGGGCTGGAAATGGGAGGACAATGGACAGTATTCATCTAATGCACGGTGACCAGTTGTTGGCTGGACAGGAGCAGTTCTCCAGAAGAACAGTGTGGAGTTTGGACAACTTGAGAGAGTTGGTTCTTCCCTCACACCTGTGGGTCTCGGGGATCAAACTCAGGTAGTCAGGCACCTTTACGTGCTGAACCAGCTTGCAAGCCCCTTGAGGATCTTTCGTAAAGGGAGTATTTACCCACGCGCTCACCCATCAACCATGCGTGAGTATGATCATTGCCCCATACAAGCTTGAAACTGAACTGGAAATCACTGTGTTCACACAATGGCTCTCCTTTGAACATGCTGGCTTTTGTGTTCTGTCACAATAGATGAGGAGAAGTCGGGAGATACAATAAATGGCCACCTAGTCATGTTGTATAATTTCTGAAGAGCAGGAAGATTAGTTTTCCTTTGAAAAGGTGTAACTGGGGATTGAGCCAAAATTGAAATAGTGTCAGTGTTTTCTTTGATCTCAAAGCGACCCATGCTCCTCAAGTGAGCCACAGGGAAGACCTGAAGCATCCACGAGAAGGAGGAACTCCTGGAAATCCAGTTCCCGTGTTTGGTACTTTCAGAAAATTTCAATATTAATTGGCATTTACTTGGGGAAAAGAGTGTTGGCCTTCAGTGGTATGCGCTTCATGTGAGCATGTAAACACTGTTGTGCCTTCTTTACTCCGGGAGTGACAGGGGAAGAGAGTATGTTGGGGATGTACTGACATCAATATATCATTACCATGTGAGTAACAAGGCAGCCTGCTGACAGATGGGACTGATGTGTCCGTGAGAGTCATACTTCTTCCACCCTTGGAAGTGTGGGTACACATGGCATGTGTGGAGCAAAGCTGCTGTGAAAAGACAACATGCCAGGTACTACAGGTTCCTAAGATGGGGTCTCTGTGTTCCAATCTCATCAGCTCTGACAGTACACTCCATCACCGAGGATGGCTAGGCTTTGTGCGTACTGGAGTAGGCACACAGTCCCTTGGAAGGAAATCCATCTGTTATGTCATCTTGAAGTCTCAGAGAGTCAAGGTCAAAAATAGAAACTCAGGGATGGTGTTCAGTTTTTATTTTTTTAAAGATTTATTTTTATTAGTCCTTGGGAGAGTGTACATGCAGGTGCCTAGTACTTCCAAAAGAGGTCCCTATGATCCCTTAGAACTGGATTATTGGGTGCTGTGGAACTGATTGGCATGGGTGCTGTGAACTGAACTCTGGTTCTAGGTAAGGGCAGCAAAAAAAAAAAAAAAATTCTCATTGTTGATCCCTGTGAGTCCCAGCTCTTACAGCTTCATTTTCACTTCTGGCTTTACTGGGTTTTCCATCTGCAACAATTCAGTGTCAAGCAAAACTCACTTATTTCAAACTTTCTGTATTCTTTTGGGTCAGGACCACGTCCATGTTAGAAAAAACACTCTTTTTCTGGGTGTTTTTTTCTCATCGAGGGTTCCCCTGAAGGGTAAAGCCCCCTGGGCCCACAGAACCCCACATCCTGCTCCACCAGCAGGCTCAGGGGAGCGTGCTTCCCCATTTTCCAAGCAACAATACGTAGATAAAAATGTCAGAGCCTGGCAGCCTGTCTCTAGCATATGTGCTTCTATTTATGAAGACACTTAGTGTGGATTTAGTAAGTTCACCACAAAGCTCCAGGGGCGCCTGTCTCTTTAAATCCATCTCCTCCCAAGTGAAATTTGTGGCCCTGATGAATGGCAGAGCAGAGTCATCCATAAAAGGGCAGAGGAGAATCACACTCATTTGCATACAGTAATTATTCTGTGAATCAGGCCACCTTTATTGCTGGCAGAAAATCTACTGTCAGCACTGCTCTGTAGATCAATTTTGAAAACCCAACATCAGAGAGGAGTTGTTTGGAATCCTGTGGTCCAGCATTCCTGCCACCTGCCGTCTGGTGACCGTGTCTCTGGGTCTAGTCCACCAGTCTGTTTCTCTATCTGCCCTGTCTGTGATGCTATGTGCCATTTCTAGAGAGTTCTCTTGTAGGCAGGCTGGCTATGGTTCATTTTCTAAAATGGCTGAACATGGGAAAGCATGGGAACCCAAGGGCTTGGTAGACTCCCTTTCTCTGGAGTCTACCACCCCACCCTGCCAGATCCCAACATATACCTGGTAACTCTAGGTAGCCCTACCCAGAACCAGAGATGGAAGAGAGTCTGGAGGTGGCTTTTGTCCCTTGCAGTGATTTGACAAGAAATATTCCCCCTCGTCATTTGACAAGAAATATTCCCCCTCGTCTTGGGCACTTGAACACTCTGTCCTCAGTTGTTTGGGGGAGGTTTAGAAAGTGTGGACTTGTTGGAGGAGACATGTCCCTGGAGGCAGCATTGGGAGTTAAAGATTTGTGCTGTTCCCAGTTCTCTTTTCATTTCCTGCTTGTGATTTAAGAAATGAGCTCCCAGCTTTCCGCCCCAGCCGCCATGCATGCTGGCTGCCGCCATGCCTCTCCCCACAACAGTAAGCCATGTGAACCCTTCTTTTTGTTCATTGCCTTCACCATGATGCTTTATCATAGTAACGGAAAAGTAACTAATACAAACTCTTGGGTCTCCGGTTTGGGGGATGCAGGGAGTTGAGGAAGAAAGGAAGAGAATTTGAGCCCGCAGACTGAAAGAAAGGGACTCATTCTTTAAAGGATGTAGAAACCCAGTCCCATGTGTGCATCTCCAGAAGAGGGATGGGAGAGATGCTTCACCTGGAGAGCTGGTATCAGCAAAGCCAAAAGAGCAAAATGGCACTGCCAGTTGGCTCAGTAAAGTCATGGTGACTGCCCTGAGGCAGGGGCAAGAAGCTCGGTCATGTCCATTATGACCTGTGTGTCCAGTCTCCAGCTAAAGATACAGAGTTCCACAATACACCTGTGTGACTAGTGTAGAGACCAGAAGGCCTGAAGGTTGTGTGCATTAAGATTTCCCTGGCTACCTTACATTCCCAACAAACCCTCAAAGAGGACAAAAGATGTAGCCAACCCTGGGAACACACAGCTGAAGGGCTGTGTGAAGCCATTTGACAGCTATAGGAAGGTTTTGAGAAAGTTAGGAGGAGCAGAGACTTCAGTTGTTGTCCTGATGTCTCACATGAAGAAGGGCTGTGAAGAGTCTTTCACAAACCCCGAGAGGATTTAAATCCTCTGTCATTCTTTATTCTGTATTCCTCTCCTTTCACGCTTACTCTTCTTAACATAGCAACAAAAATAAACACTTCCACAAAGCAGACCATGCTGGTGAGAGAAAGCAGACAGTGAGAGGCACTGTAAGAGTCAATCGCCACGAGGCCCCCAGAACATTCAGGTCCACTGGACAGAGGGAAGAAGGGTGGATGCCAAGGACAATGAGTGGTGGTGGTGAATGAATAGTCTCTGTTTGGGAGGTAAAAGGCTCTGGACTTGGATGACAGTGGTGGGTATACAACCTAGTACATGATTGTAAAAATGGCCACTGAGTTTACACTTGAAAGCAATTAAAATAACATTATTTTACACGCATATGTATGTATGTATGTATATAAAAACAAAAATAAAATATGTACCTCAAACGGTTTCTCTTTGGAGCTGGAGAGCTGGCTCAGGAGTTAAGAACACTTGTTGCTCTTGCAGAGGACCTTAGTTCTGCCCCAGACACACAAGTAAGGTGGCTCAGAGCTACCACAACTCCAGCTCCAACACCTTCTTCTTGCCACCGTGGGCACCTGAGCCTGTGGCAAACACTTCCACAGATGCACACACATGCACAAAATTGAAATCTTTAAAAAAAAAAAAGGATTTTACTTTTTTGGTAAATCGGTAAACACAAAGGTGGGGGCTGTTACTAAAGTTAGAAAAATGAAAATGACAAAATACCGAGAGCTTGAATGAATGATTAGGTGAGCTGGCTTCCTGCCCTTTTCTCAGAGGTGACTCTGGGGTATTGGGCCACATGAGTCACAACACATGTAAGTTTGTACCAGGTGAGGTTTCTCAATGCATTATATATTGAAACCAAGCCAGGTTTTAGAAAACTCGGTAGCTCTTCATATCAATCTAAATTTATAATATCTTTTAAAAACATGAATAAGGAACATGTTACTCATTCATCAGTAAGCAAGCCCTATAAAGACACAGAATTCAATGAAAATGACAGTAGTTTCCAAATGTATACGGTGGTATTACCGGCTTATAAAGCAACTACATTATTGCTCTCTCTGGTACAAAAATATTTATTTCTATATACTTTTCCTGTTTGTAGGTAGCTTCTCTGATACAGAATAACTTGGAAATTTACCAGATGTCACAGAATTAGCTAAAATTGGAAGGGCACGTTGTACCACACAATGCCATGCCTTTAGTTTGTGACATTCTGCTGAATTCGTTGTTCAATTCCAGAGCCCCTTTTATAGTGTCAAGCTGACAGCAGAGTGTTGCAAGGTGCTTTTATAAGTAAATAATGCCACTACTGATAGGACAAGGCAGTCTGGGAAAGATTGACAAGACATGATATCGTTCAGCTTCCAAAATAAGAAAATAAGACCTGGAGTCAAAACCAACTTCAAAACATTGAGTGACTTCTAAGAGGCAGCTGTCCCAAGGATCTATGTTACTTTTAATCAAAATTGTAGTGGTGCTATCAAAATTTAAAATTTAAACATTCCCAGCACAAATAGGAGGAATTGAACACTCTCTTCAAATTAAAGTTTGTTTGTAATTTGTAACTGTTATTTCTGTTGTTGTTTGAAGATGGTGTTTCTACTGATCTCAGAATAATATCCATGTTTAGTGATTTAGCAAAGTTCTCAGCTCCATTAACACCCCATACCTTCTAGGGTTATTATAAATCTTCAAACCCAATGTCCTCATCATGAAGGAGAGATAGTTCATAGGTTAATGTGCATTGTTGTGTCCCTAAACAATGCCAAGTCCTACATCAAACTTTAAGGATGCAATGTGCAGATGAACAAAATAACAAAGACCTGCCCCTCATGGGGCCACATTTCAGTGAAAGGAGTGATTAATGAAAACCCAATCAAGTGACATTTCCAGAAAGCAGTTAAGGGGACACAGAATAGAGTGAAAGGGCAAGAGAAGATGGGTAGTTCAAGATAGCCATTCCATGTACCATCTGTAGAAGGAAGACTTGGAGTTAGGGTCTTCTCAGGGGAAGGAAAATGAGCCCCACAGGTCATAACTGGCAGAGGAGCCATTTGAAATAGTGGAGGAAAACACCAGAGGCTACATGTCTACAGATTAGTGAACACTACAGTTCGGGTAATTCATCAAGGACAGGTGAAGCCCTACATTTGTTCCCATCACTTTAGGAAGCCACTTGAAGGTGTAGGAGACAGTTATTGTATGACTGATCCCTTTGACTGCTAATGACAAAAAGGATGCTGAAGACTCAGGAACTGAATGGATGGAGACTGAGTATGAATGGAGTGAGGGCTTAGAAGACAAGGATCAGGAGGCTCTTATGAAGGTACAGAGGCCTTCCACTGTAGGGAGTCTAGTGATGTTTAATTTGTGCACCCCAATAAAGCTTATCTGCGGAATCAGAAGAAAAAGCCAGCCACTATATTAAACATAGAAGTCAGGCAATGGTAGCACACACCTTTAATCCTAGCATTCAGGAGGCAGAGATTCATCTGGATCTCTGTGAGTTCAAGGCCACACTAGGAACAGAGCCAGGTATGGTGGCTCATGCTTTTAATCCCAGCACTAGTTAACCATAGAGGTCAGGAGGTCTGTACAGACAGACAGGAAGTGAGAGAAAGAGGAAGTGATGTAGCTGGGGGGAGAGAGGAAGTAAGATGGCAGGGCACAGAAAGGTATATAAGGTGTGAGTATACAGGAAGTAGCTCTCTCTTGGGCTGAGGATTTCCTAGAGGTAAGAACTAGTGGCTGGCTTGTTCTATCCCTCTGATCTTTCAGCTTTCACCCCAATATCTGGCTCTGGGTTGTTGTTTTTTTAATAATATGGTTTAGCAATTCATGTTACAAGAGAGAACAGATCAATCATCATGGCTTGAGATATAACTTCAGGAGTCATATGTTGAAGGTGGTATAGGACACCATCTTACAAATACAGATTAAAAAAAAAGCACAGATGATCTCCAGAAGCCCTGGAGTCTCTGGCATGAGAGTCTACCAGAGAGTGAAGACTGAGCACAGTGACCAAAGGGACTGAGATCACTGATATAGGGGCAACCCAAAGAGCAGGATGTCTCGAAGCTTGAGGGAAGAGTGGGCATCCCCAAAGGGTCAGCCCCACTAAGTACTGATGAGAGACCATGTGCTATGAGGACTGAGGAGGAGCCAGAGCTTTCAATAAGATGATGGGCTTGAAAAAGCCATTGGATAAAATGCAAGGATAAAATCTTCATGGTGTAGGCTGAAGGGAAAGTGGAGTCTAGAACCGGACACGGCGAAATTGCAACATGAAGGTGCAGTGTGAGACATAGAAGTGGTGGCCTGGGGAAGGAGACAGAGTCAAGACAAAGGCTCTACTTTTAGAGGAAGCCTTGTCTACAAAGAAGGAGAAAGCAGTGAGGAAGAAAAGGGGGCATGTAGAGGAGAGGAGGTCTTGGAAGAGCAGAAAGAAGATCTAGTGCAGATGGATTCAGTTCAGTCCTTCTTCCCTGAAACAAGTCACCCCAGCAGTGGGTGAGTGTTTGTTAGAGGGGAAAACAAGGTCACTTACAATGAAAAACCACTTTTCTCTCTGATCTGTGAGACGAGGCCATGATCTGGGGGTACAAGGAGGATATAGGAAGGTATAAAATTTGAAAGTGTCATCAGAGAACAAGAGTGACGGGATCATATGGAGGTTCTGAGCCCTCCCTTTAGGTTTGTTGTGGCTTTAACAAGAGTTCAGTTTACATGGCCAGATGACTTATCCCCAGGGACGTGACAGAGGATTGGGCTAATCAGGTTTCAGAAACAAAAGGAAGCAAGGGAGTTGAGGATTATTCCAAAGACTAAGGCTGGGGTGGCCGAAGTGTGTCGGGGCGTGGCCACTCTGGTACAGGGATGGTGGGGGACTCTGTGAGGTGAAGGCTGTGCTGGAGAACGTCAGGAATGGGCACCACAGACTGGGATCCTGCAACACCAAGGCAAGGAAACCATCAGAAGACTGATAGTTTATCAAAGAGTCTAAATATAAAAGGGATAGTGGTGGTGATTTATTTCTATGATGATGCCAAGCCTGGGGACCTGGGATCCATCCCAGGACCCACATAGCAGAAGGAGAGAACTAACTTCAGCAAGTTGTCCTCTTGGCACTGTGGCACAGGAGTACACACACACACACACACACACACACACACACACACACACACATGCCTGTGAATAAATAAACATTAAAATGTTTAAAAGACATAGAAAATTATACCTTTGACTTGAGAGCCTCTTTCAAGGTCACCGAGTAGGAAGTTGAACACTATGTTGAAAGAAGCAGATTATGGATGTGCCTAGATACTACACCCCTGGAAACAGTGGGGACACAGAGAACCTCTGGTCCAGGAAGCCAGAGGAACACCAGATCTTGGAGTTTTGGTGAGGCTACACCAGGAAACACCATAGAAAGTCCTCAGTAGACGGACAGTCCTTCTCCTGCTCTACCGATGGCAGAAAGCATTTACTCAAAAGAAATGCTGGTAAGGCTATGGGAAAGGGAAGACTTTTACATTGTTGATGGGAACATAAACTGGTAAAGCCAATATGCAAGTTAAAATGGAGGCCCTTCAGAAAACTAAAAATAGATCCACTGTATGATCTGGTTATTCCATTTCTGGGAAAATACCCAGGGGAATCTGAGGCATAGGGATAACTATTCACCTTATTTATTAAGCAGTGGTCACAATCATCAAGTAATGGAACCAGCCAAGGTGTCTACCAACAATGAATGGAGAAGAAGATATTGTTTGTATATACTCAATGGACTTTTATTCAGCAATAAAGAGTGAAACTAAGTTGGAAATGTAAGCAACTGGAGAGCATCACACTAAATGACATAAGCCATTCTCAGGAAGGCAAGCACATTTTTTTTTTTTTTTGCATTCGTGAAACCTGGGTTACACACACGTGTGCACGCACACATATATGAGCATGATATGAAAATAAAAGTGGGACAATCTAGGGGAAAGAGGGGGATGTGCAGGAGAGGGAGCGGGACAGGATGGGAGATGTAAAGGGGAGTTAAGAACATGCTGTACTCGAAAATCTCATGAAGCCACCACTTTGTACAGAACAAACAAGCAACAAAACCACTATTCAAAGACTTAAAAAAACAAAAATAAGGGGAGCCTCTTGGCCTCTGGAAAACTTCCAACTATTAGGTAGCTGAATGGATTTGCTTACTAGTCACCAAGGGTCATCCAAGAGCCTTGTGCTTGTCAGACAAGACCAACAGATTCTGAACTGGCTGCAGAAAGGAGCCAGGGGGAGCCTTGGGGCCAAGACCTGGCCTCCAAAGAGATGGAGGAAGCAGAGCTCGAGGTGGCAGGCTCCAAGTGACGGAGGAAGTGAGGGCCCAAGTGGGAGGGGTAGAGAGCAGAGCACACTGCTGCAGCCGGAATCTGGTGGCCTGTAAGGATGACGACCATGAGAGGACTAGTTCCCAAGCAGTGTGACGTGGGGTAGGATTCAATTAGAGGAAGAGTCATTTTGCAGCCATTAAAAAATAATCAAGGACTTCAGGATTTACTCATTACTTAAGTCTAACCAAGAGCCCCAAGAAGGGACAATCTGCCAAAGTCACTGGCACAAAAGGAAGAAAAAAGTCATCAGTTGGAAATGAAATCTCATGACTTTCAGGTCCTAGGGTCCACCAGATGTTCCTGACAAGAATGGGAAGATCAGTTAGAGATGGGTCCGCAGAAAGTCCATCTTTCCACCCACCCCACCATCGTGTCTCCTTTCCAACGAAGCCCAGCAGTTGGCTTTGCATGTATTGAGCTGGTAACCCGTATTAAGCCATGCACTATGAGTAAGAGGCAAATGATTAAGGGAGGGGAACTAGATAAACAAGGCTACTGAGAAAATAAACACCAGAGATAATATTTCAGCCTACAGACAACTTTGTTTGCCAATTTTCATTTAAATACTACAGTATGCTAAAGATTATGCTAGATCAGAAAGTACCAGAGTACCAGATGACAATTTCCTGATGACAAGCCACATTCAGAAATTTCTACCATGTATCATTTCTTCTACTTTTCTCTATACACATGAATTTTTAACTCAATCAAAAGAGGATCAATCAGCTTAGGAATTGGAGAAATGACTCAGGGATTAAGAGCACAGGCTGTTTTTCAAAGGACCCAAGTTCAGATCTCAGCATCCACATGGTAGCTCACAACTGTAACTCCACTTCCAGTAGATCTGACACCCTCTTTTGGCCTCCATGGGCACCATAGCATACAGATATACAAGTGGGCAAGACACTCATACATATAAAATAGAATAATAATAACTTTTTAAAAAGAATCAGCTTAAAATATATTCCACTATACTGTGATACAATGTAACCCCATAATGTATATGCCACAAACATCTCATCTCAGCATAGGTGGCTCCTTCTAATTCTGCAGTGATTTACCCCCTACCTTTTCTTAGAGCGTTTCCATGTGGACAGGCAGTCTAAGCTGCTCAGGGAAAAGTTTCTCAAGTCAAAACTCATTTCTGTATAAGGCCTATAGACAACTGGTGGGCAGCCTAGTTTTCAAAGTACTGCGTTTCCAGAGAGGAAGACAGAATCCAGCATTTTCAAGCACCCGTACCAATCTACAATCCAGGTAACTCTAGTTAAGCTCCAGGGACTCCTTCAGTCCGGGTCTCCCCGCCTTCTCCCTCTATCATGTGTGCCCTTGATGGCCAAGTCAATGCTGGCACCTCTAGACTGAAGCTGTGCCATGCCTCTCCCGTCACAGCTAAGGAAGTGCTGGAAAGTCCATAGAGTTTTGTTTATTCTGATTCTTTTTCCCTTCCCTCCTAGCAAGTGGCTACATCAGAGCTCTGCTGTTCATTAAAGATCAAGCTGCCAATATGAGTGTGCTCGGATTAGCCCTCCCTGTAACGGCACCAACGCCAGTGTTTGCATTCCTCCCAGCTGAAAATTTGTCAGAGAAGAAAGGCATTAAACCTGTCACTGCAGATAAAGATCAGACATCTGATTTCAAACAGAAGAGGCAAGCACCCTACCTCGGGCTCTACTGACTCTGGAGTATACTGTTCGACGTCAAGGGGAGAACTAGACCAGATTGGGACGGGGAAATGAATCCAAGTCTCACCGCCACTTCTGTAGGTACAGAGGATATTGGACTTTGAACAGAAATCCAGAGCAGAGGAGAATGAACAGCAAGCCCTGCTCATCTTCCTCTGAACACGGGTTCACAGGATGAGAGCAGCTAGACAAGTCACAGCCATTTGCAGAAAAGCAAAAGCTTGGGAAGATACATTGAGAAAACGTTTGGACATTTAAAAACTTACAGCATCTCCCAATGCCTGCATATAACCTTCGGAAGCTGGCACCGTGCTGCGGCTGGGGAGAAGGCGCGGCTTTAAAGGGCTTGCCTCGCAAGCATGAAGACCTGAGTTCAGTCCTCAGCACCCACGCTAAAAAATAAGCAAATCAGGCACGGTGGCACGCTTGTAACCACACCACTGGGGAAGAGGGCAGGCGAGGACAGCAGGGTCTCTGTAACTCAGGAGCCTGGCAGCCTGGCTGATTTTAAACTTCCAGGTCAGTGAGAGACCCTGTCAGGAAAAAAGCAAGATCAGTGGTGCCCAAGCAACAGCATCTGAAGGTGTCCTCTGACACCCACATTCATGCACAGATGCAAGTGCACACACAGAGATACGTGAACTTACACCCACACTCATGCACAGATACAAGCGCACACACACAGAGATATGTGTACTTACACCCACACTCATGCACAGATACAAGTGCACACACACAGAGATACATGTACTTATATTCACACTCGTGCACAGATACAAGCGCACACACACAGATACGTGTACTTACACCCACACTCATGCACAGATGCAAGCCCACACACAGAGATATGTGTACTTACACCCACACTCATGCACAGATACAAGCGCACACACACGGATACGTGTACTTACACCCACACTCATGCACAGATACAAGCACACACACAGAGATACGTGTACTTACACCCACACTCATGCACAGATACAAGCACACAGAGATATGTGTACTGACACCCACACTCATGCACAGATACAAGCACACACACAGAGATACGTGTACTTACACCCACACTCATGCACAGATACAAGCGCACACACAGATTCGTGTACTTCCACATAAAAGGAGCTAGCTCATCACTGATAAATAAAATGGAGACTGTCAAAAACCTTCCTCCTGCTGTCAGAGCCCTCTCCCGTGATACGAGGCCAGCGTGTTTCCCTAATCATTGAATAATATACAAGTAGCTGATCTTGACCTGAACCTTGAATTTATGTGGCAGTTTTTTCCAAGGGGTTTGATCACTGAGAAGATTAATATTCATAATATTTCAATGACATGTTAGATGGCAGATACTATTATCCCCATTTTATGGATTCAGACATTGGGGCAGGGAGAGGTTAAGCAGCATGCTGGATATCACAGGGATTTAATTTTAAGCTCTCAAATTTAGTACACTTTTTATGATGTTATTTCTGAAGGGAAGTGTGAGGTGGTAGAGCAGAAGTCAGGAATCAGGGCTGCAGCCTCGGCTCCCAGACTGACTCATCATACAGCCTTCGGCAAGTCATTTAACCTCTCACGGCTATGCCTCCACATTAGGTAAAATTGACAATTCTTGCCCACCATCCACCCCCTGCTGTGAGGATTAATGAAATGAGACCTGGGCTGTAAGCCTGTTGGTAGAAAGGCTCTCTATAAATACGAAATATGCTAAGTGCCTTCTCAGAGGTTCTGCAGGATTGCACAGCCCTCAGGAGACATAGGAGCAATGTTGTGCATTTGAATAGGCTTGTCCCTAAGTGTCCCCAAGGAGTGTCCCTAGGGCCAGAGAGGCAGAGCATGATCATAGCTTCTGCTCCACCCTTTACCAGGAGAAGTCCAGGTGGCAAAAAGACATATGGCTGTGGGAATAGTGTGGTCATTTTGTAGACTGGAAAGGGCACATCCGTGGGACCCAGCCAGCAACGGTGCTGCATTCCGAGGCCAGCCTGGAGGGTGGCTTTTGGAAATTGCACTGAGACTTTGTGGGTCTGGAAGACCCAGTTGGTATTCTAAAGCTGGATTTGGAACTGCTTTTGCACATAGAGGAATACTTGGAGGACTCTTGTCACTGGGCAGCATCCCAGAGTCCATCAGAGAGGCCCAAAGTCTCAGAGCCCATAGGAGCAGGAGGGGCTGGTGGACAGAATCTTCACATTTGAGGTAGAAAAAAGGGACTGGAACTTAATAAGCAGCACCAGAGCCCTTTTAACCTTTGATTTGAAAAAAATGATGGAGGTAACATCTCTTTTCTGTCCCTACCATTCCACGGCATTCTTTGCAGACAGTGTATGGTAACTCAAGTCCACACTTTATCCCAGAACCTCTCTTAGACTCCAAGCTCACACATGCAGCTCTCAGTCAGCACCTCCTCTGGGTGCTGAATAGATGTCTCTGATGCAGCTAGTCCAGCACTTCTGACCCAATCGCAGAACCTTCCCTGTGGAACCTGCTCCCCACAGCCTTTTATGTCTCCATGGAGCACCTCCATCTTTCTAGGGATTCACATTTGGAACATTGGACTTCTTCCTGTCTTGGGCCCCACGTAACCTAGGAAACACTCCAGGCCATATGTGCACAGCTTGTCAGGACCTTCTCCCGCCATTTCCACAGCTATTGCCTTCCCCTGACCCACCCAACTTTCCCACAGCCTTTGACTGCCAACTGATATCTCTCTCTCTCTCTCTCTCTCTCTCTCTCTCTCTCTCTGGAAAACCCGTCTGCAACCCAGCACACACTCATTTTAAGACAAGGTGGTGTCCCCCTTTGTCCCCAAGGCCTGCGTGTCCTCCCTTCTTCATTTGAACTTGAAGCTTATGCATAACAAGGCAGATCACTTTTGGGGGTTCTAGGGATCAAGTCTTCAGGGTTTAAACTTCACCAAACTCAACTCAACTACAGCATTGGCCATGCTATGTCACTTTCTTGGATCCATATCCAGAAAAAAAATAAATAAAAGGGAGCCTTAAACACCAGGTCTGTGTGTGTCCTGGTCCTGGAGATTCACTCCACTATTGAAGTGTGGGTGTGGTGAGCCTGTGTGTGAGCATGTTCTAGGCCGGCCCCCACAGATTCTAGGGCTCACTGGTTTTCCTTCTGACTTGCAGATAGCATTGTTTCCATGTCTTTACTTGGCTTTCAATCTATGACCTGCATCCAAACCTGCCTTGTCTTTAAGCATCATGGCACATTACTAACACCATGGCCTTCAGCAATGATCTCATTTTAACTTTTCATCTACGAAGGCCTCATCTCCATCAAGGAGGCATCAGAGATTAGGAAATCATGGTAACCTTTTTGAGGGGACCCAGTTCAATGACGGCATCCTTTTCGTTCTCACCCAATGTTGTTATTTCACTCCCTGTCGTCCACAGGTAGGAGGAAGTAGGCCATGCTCTGCACACGCGCTTCGTGTTGCTGCTGAGTCCACCGCTCTGCTGGTACAAGGCAAACATTTGGAATAGAGGCCAGACCATGATGGGAACTGGCTGACGTCTTTTAACTGAAGGAAGGAATGACTTTCACTGTTATGTGTGGACAAGCCCTGTGCCTTGCCCCAGGCCTGGGATCACAGATTGTAGGCCCCAGCTCTACCCATCAGATCAGGAGAAGTTCCCCTACCAAAAAGTGCTAATGAGACATGAAGATATTTTCAGATGGAATCTAGCAATTTGGGCAAGAGTTTTCTGGGCTGTAGCCTAAGGCAGGGCCCTGAGCTCTAGGCAGTATGAGCTCATCCCTCCTGTATCTCTGCACTATCTCTCTGTACAACTGTTGCCTGGATACCCCTCAAGCTCATCAGCTGAGGTGGCCTGGCACCAATATTCAGAGAATCAAATTTGGCCCCTGAGGACTGTAACTGTGGAGTGCAGTAATTTAGGAATATTTGGAAGGGCCTAGAAGGCTGTGTGTGCGGTGCAGCCAGACCTCCCTCAGCAGAATGGCAGAAGGCCTGTGTGCGAGGGAGAATACCAGGCACTACACTTGGCCTTCTTATCAGCCTCAAAGCCAGAGACTTTTTGTTTGTTTACTAGTTCAGATAAACTCCCCAGACCCTTGGGAATGCTCCAACAAATCTGCATTCCTACATCCTTTATTCTTGTTTACAGAATGCAGTCAGAACACTTGATAGCTTGTTATAGATAGGAAACAACACTCCACCCTTCCCATCCCTAGCCACAAAATGTTTCTCCAGGATTCCTACACAGCAACCCCAAGTTTCAGCCGGAGTGAGAAGCCCTATTGGGACTCCCTCTCATGAATCTGAACACTCTCACCCAATTCAGTACAGCCGTGGAGCCAGGCTCTTTTAATCTTAAATTATATCAGATTGTTTAACAGACGTCAGTGTGGGCCGCATGGCCCATAATATATCACCTGGAAACTGGGAATTATGTTTATTTTTCATTGTTACACAAGTGATCCAGTAGGAAATTCTGGTGTTTTTGGCTTTCATGGAAGCAAATTTCATTGATGTGCTTTTCCCAGGCACAATTAGCTTTGTGGCAAACCCGGTTCCCAAATGGGCTTTTTTACAGTTCCCAGGCCATGGTGGGTAATTCCAACAGCCTTTCCCTTATGATCTATTGAATGGATTCTTCTGCCTCATAGCTCCATGGTACCAGATGGCATTAGCATCTTATGCTGGCCTTGTCTGGCTAATACAGCACCATACAGACACACTAAAGGTCAGGAGGACACCAGATGGTCTGAGTCATCTTATCCTTTGACCCTCCAAGAAAGGCCAGCATGTCCTCTTCACATTTCCATTTCCCTGAGCATGGCCAATGGCTGCATTCATTTGATTCTGCTTTGGCTCCATTATTCCATTTTTACGGAAGTACCATAACCAGTAACCCCTTCAACTTGTATTGTCTGATCACTCTTTGTGTATTCTAAATGCCTTACTCAGTAGATAGGCTATGTAATGAAACAATGTTTACCTGGTTTCCTTTTTTAAAACAATTATCCTGCGTATTTATTTTTTCTAGTGATTTAAGAGAGTTCTGTAAATCTATGGACCTATTGGTTCATAACTGTTCTTTTGAGTCTGGGTGTTGTCAGCCAAGGCTGTCTGCATCTGTGCCTGGCCAGGCGAGGCTTTCACCCCCTAGTGAGGGTCTTCGTTATTGCTGGAGAGTCTTTTTTTTTTTTTTCAAGGAAAGGAGTCCCAGTTTTATTGTGCTATTCATGGCCCAGGGAAGGGCCTGGCTGGCTGGGAGGACCTAATAGACAAACACTGGACAGTAGGATGACTGTAAAAGAAGAACACGTGAGAACAGAAGCTGGACTCTTCTTAAAGGAGGCAGTAGCTGAGGTATGGTGAGAGCAGACCACGGACAAACAAGGTTACCAGCAGGGAAGACGACGCCAGCAAAAGCCCAAAGGAAACAGGGATCTGCTTAGGGTCCTGTCACCCTGGGAGAAGTGACCCTGTCTGGTGCCATGGCTCATTTCCAGATCTGCAGTGCATGTGCGGTGCAGGAGTCAAGGGCTCATTACCTAATGGTAATGGAAGCTCCAGAAGGAGGTGGACAGTGAGGCCCTGCTCACTGGTCAATGATGGAGCACTGCAGCACCTGGTTCATCATGTCATCTTCATCCACATCGTAATCCACAAAAGTGTCCTAGGAAAAGTGGTGGCGGCGTTGGATGTGCTCCATGAAGTTGGCGCTGCAGTAGCTGGGGTCTCCCCAGGGCATCGAGGCACATATGGGACAAACCACAGACTTGGTATCCGTGCTGGGTGATAATTTGTAGTGCTCCACAAGCCCTCCCTGATCAAAGTTCTTCTCAGGACAGTAAGGACAAGGAAAGGTGTACCGGTTTGGGACATGTCTTGGCTGAAGGGATGCATCCTTGGTGGTGGCCTTCACACCTTCCATGACGTAATTCTGGTATTTGGAACATGAAGCCACGTGAGCTCTGATCTTAGACAGGACATAATTCTTACGGCAGCCATGGCAAGAAGTCTCTGTGCTCTCGATCTGTCGCTCAAGCTCCACAGCTCGGACGCCAGGTGCCAGAGCGCTGCGACACACCCCCACAGTCTCCCATTCATACTCGGAGCCTCACATTTCTGACCGACAGCAGTTCTGATACATTGAAGACGATGGGACAGTGGAGGTTTGGGAAAAGCTTATGAAGGAGAATCACCCCAGCTTGGGCCTGACGGAATTGTCACAGGGTGTTCACACACATTTTACAGCAATGCAGTCATCGGATCTGTGGCTTCCCATGCATCCGTGAAGACCCACCCATATTCGCTGATGATTCTTTAAACAGCTTAATTTGTAACCCTCTGCGTTATTCTCCTCTCCCTGTCTCTCTCCTCTCTCCTCACCTCCTCTTCCCCTCCCCCATCTGTGGCTGTGTGTCCCCCTATCCCGATATCTATAACAATATATGGATAGATAGAGGTTTATGTAGATACAAATATTCATATGCATGCTTTTTCTCAAAAAACTTAGATAACAGACTTGATAGTTCTTTATAAATTCTCTCTCTTTAGCTAAAATTCCGTTTGGCTCCCTGTAGCGACAGGCTAACTTCATAGGCCCTTCCCATTGCTTGTTTATAGGAAATGTCTCAGAGTCATCAAAAGTGCTGGCTAGCTTGAGACAAATTGCTTTTTCTCTCCCTTTTCACCTTCACCTTAAAATTCAGATCATTATTGATTTTTCATAGCATGTACAATTAATCCGTAATTATCTAAAGAAATAAGACACTATTATTAACCTCAATTTTTAACAGCTTTCAATATACTTCTTCCTCTTGAGGAACTTATAAATTCTGTGCATGGTAATAGTCATTTGCCTTTTATTCTTGAAATCAGGTGCCGGTCTGAATTTTCCTCCTTCAGAGCTATCCTGACTCTCTCGCTGGTATTTCACAGGCTTCCTGGGGCACAGAGTGAGTTGTATGCCAAAACCCAAACCTTTAAAAGCCAGATTCTTCTCTGAAACGTTATGTTGCCACCTATTTTATTAGTCAGGGCTCATTAGAGGAACAGAACTGACAGAATCTATATATGTTTATCAAAATTGGACTTATTAAAGTATCTTACAGGCTGTTGTCTAGCTGTCCCACATGGCCGTCTCCTGACAGACAGGTCAAGAATCCAGCAGTTGCTCACTCCGTGAGGCTGGATGTCTCTGCTGATCTTCGGTGTAAGTTGTAATGGTAAAGAAGTGGCTTCCAGCACCAGTGAAGGAATGCCTCAGTGGCAGGAGAGATGAACCTGTTGGTTAGGGTGAAGGCAAGATTGCAAACAGCAAAGCTTGCTTCCTCCATGACCTTTTGTGTGGGCTGCTACCAGGGGTGACTCAGATTCAGGGTAGGTCCTCCAAGCTTAAACGATCCACTCAAGAATAGCCACAGGTGTGTCCAGTTGCTTAGATTTAGCTGATTCCAGATGTGGTCAAGTTGACAACTAAGATTAGCCATCACACCATCTATGCCTTGTAACTGGGGTTGTCACTTCTTAGCCAAACACTTAAAGATGGTTTTTATTTGCGAGATGCTGCAATGAGAATCTGAGGCTACAGGAATGACTAGAAGACCCGAGAAGAGTAGGGGACTTACAAAAGGGTTGAGCATAAAACAGAACCCAATCCTCTCTAGCCAGGTTTGCCTTGGGTGCCATGTGCTTTAACTAACGGTCCCTACAGAGTGACAAGGGTTCAATGAGCAAAATTACTGCTTGAAATTTCATTGAGACCATGACACAGAGGCTCTTATCCCTATTTGCCAGATAGACAAACTGAGGTACAAATGAGGGGCAAAGGTCAAACGTCTCATAGATGTGAGCCTGTGGAAAAGAGAAAAGCCCAGTTGTTCTAAATTTTATCTGCTTTGCTCTCAGTCCAACCCTGTGATATAATACAATATCCATTATAGGCTTGAATGAGTCTCCCGGTTGCCATTTCCCCAAACAAATAGAAATAGAAACCACTCAACCTTGAAGCCTACATAACTGCAGGTAGATAACGCCTCTGTGTGTGCAGCTGAGGAGAAGGGAATCCATGGATCCAAGCTGGGAGATAGTTCAGATGGCCCCAGGCTGGACAAAGTTAATTGATGGAAGGGTGTTGGATTCCCCATGGAGGCAGTTAGGATGAATGCCTTGATGCTTGGGATTATTGAAATAAGTCTCTTCTGTTCAGGACACTTATCTAGATGAGGCCCCCATCCTGAGCCCCGAGCTCATCGCCGGCTCTAATAGCATGTCAGTGGTGTGGCCAGTGAATTAACCCTGGAAAGCACTTATTGATCCCCACCTCAGATTGCTGACTTCAAAAAATTGTCATTGCTTCCTCACATCCCCCGTTCTGCCTCATTAGCTGCTGTCACTTTGTTCCTAGGCACCAAGGGACTCATTACTCCTGACACAGTCCTTGGTGGGAGCCAAGGGACTGCTGGAAGTCCACAACAAGTGGGTCTCCCATCTGAACGAGGTCTTCCCCCTGAGGGTGGAAGAAATGTTGGTCCTGATGGCCAGACCAATGGACGGAGAGCACCAGCCGTCCAACGGTGATCCCCGGCCTTTATTCTCTCTTTTACTTTTTTATAGCCTAGTTAAGCCCAGGAGCTTTGGTTTTTGTGATTCCTCAAATGCTGCTTTCTGGGCCTAATAAAGATTCTCGGGAAGTAATTGGCATATCGTAGGCGCCCGCTGATGACCTGGCTCACCCTAGGACAGTTTTACAGAAGTTGCTAAGTTCCCTTAGAGGATTCTTAATTAGGGTAGAACCATCCAGAGATCTGAAATGCAAATTAGAAGGCCATAAAGAAATAGAAATCAGACCAGATCATTAAGGAGCAGGCTGGGAAAGAGCATAAGTTTGTAGAAATTAAAACTAAGAATGTGAAGCCAGCAGCACAGACACTCAGCGTTTGAAGGCAGAGGAAGCACCGAGAACCCTTTCCAAGTTCGAGCATCTTCAGGTTATGTATTTGTTGTTTGCTTCTGTGCACAGACGAGGGAAATAAAGGAAGCAGAAGTTTACTTCCCTTTTCTTCTTTCTCGTTGAAACTGAATGTACATGTGACAGATTAAAAATCACGAAGGAAGAGAGAGAGAGAGAGAGAGAGAGAGAGAGAGAGAGAGAGATCATCTCAACCATGAGCCTTTACTTAAAGAACGTTTTGAGCTGAGAGAGGTCCTACCTTGGAGAGTTAAGTAACAAAACTAACACCTTCCTGACCTAAACAAGCGGCAGTCTAAGCAAAGAGAAGTCGATTTGAACATTAACTCATAATGCTGAATGCCATTTCTCTGATGCTTCCGAAACGACACACCTTGGTTGTAACGACCACTTGTTCTCTGAGGCCCCAGCCGGCTCGTAAACAGCATCTGCAAGCAGCGTGGGTGTGGTGGCTAGTCTTCATTTTCAACTTGATTAGGTTTAAAATCACACAGAAGACAGAGCTCTGGGTCTGATTAATTTCCAAAGATTAATGGGGGAAGGAATGCCCACTTGACAGTGGGTGGCCCCGTTCCATCACTGGGTGGACCAGGCTGAATAAAATGGGGAACTAAGGCAGGAAAGCCAGCTGAGCCCCAGCGATCACTTCCCTTTGCTCCCTAAACGAAGATGGAATGTGATCAGCTGTCCTGCACACCTACCACTGTGCTTCGCTGTGGCGATGGACTGTTTCCCTTCAAACCGTGAGCCCATATAAACCCCCCTCCTTCAGACTGAAGTGAGAGAGCTCATTGTTGGGAACACCTGGGTGGATTGAAGCTGTCCCAAGGCAGCCTTAGTGCAGTTTGATGTAAAGGAACATGAGGCTTCTCAACCTGAGCACAAGGTGTTCAGAGCCAAAGACAAGAGAGAGATGGGGTCAGGTGACGTAAGGCAGCATGCTGAATGAACAAAAACGGCCAGAGCCCAGCACTCAGGAAGCAGAGGCTGGAGGATGGCTGCAAGTTCAAAACTGGTCTGGGGTACATGAGTCCAGTCCAGCCAGGTTATATAAGGAAATCTTGTACACACACACACACACACACACACACACACACACACACACACAGCTGGACAGTGGGCTCAGTGGTCAAGAACAGGTGTTGCTCTTGCAGAAGCTCCAGGTTCAAGCCCAGCACCACAAAGAGTTCACCACCATCTGTAACTCCAGCCCCGAGGGATCTGGTGCCCTCTTCTGACCTCTAGGGGCACCAAGACTGTACATGGTTCATGTCTTAGTCAGGGTCACTGTTGCTGTGACAAAACACCATGACCAAAGCAACGTGGGGAGGAGAGCGGTTATTCTGCTTGTGCTTCCACAGCACTGTTCGTCATCAAAGGAAGTCAGGATAGGAACTCAAAGAGGGCAGGAACCCGGAGGCAGGAGCTGATGCAGAGGCCACAAGGGGTGCTGCTTACTGGCTTGCTTCCCCTGGCTTGCTCAGCCTGCTTTCTTATAGAACCCAGGATCGTCAGACCAGGGATGGCACCTCCCAACACAGGCTGGGCCCTCCCCCATCAATCACTAATTAAGAAGATACCCTACAGTTGGATCTTATGGGAGTCTTTTCTTGTTTGAGTTTTCCCCCTTCCAGATGACTCTAGCTTGTGTCAGGTTGACATAATAAAACAAGCCACCACAGTGCACACACACACAGGTACAGGAGGAAAAACAAAAATCACTTATACACATAAAATGATAAAATACATCTAAATACTCACACAGCTGAAAACTTTTAGGAGGAGTGCCCAATAAGACCCAGAAGTTTGTTTTGTTGTCATTTCTAAGGTAAGCTGCTGTCCTCATAGGTGGTCGTGTAATAAATTACTCCCAATGCAATAGCTTAATGCAACGAACCATGTTCTCTCACATAGCTTCTGCAGCCTGGAGGCCAAGAAGCTCTGATGCATGGATACACAAGTTGTCCCTCGTGGGGATGCAGACACAGCCTGCAGGGAGGGCAGGCTGACTAATCTGAAAGCTCCACAGGGGCACTGGCCTGGAGGTCCTGGCTCTGCATCATGTGCACCAGTCCCCGAGTCATGGAGACTGGTGCAAAACAAGGAGTCTGTCAGATCACACAGTGAATTCTGGATCATGGGTTGCCAATCCTCAGTATCCTCTTGGTCCCTCAGACCACACTACCCCTGATCCTCTGTTGGAGGATGTAGGCAGTTTGTGCCAAGGATGGCTGGACCACTTCAGGGTTCCAGGACCAGATCAGTCCATTGTCTTCCTACCCATCCGCTGTTCAACAGTGGGAATAGAGACTTCAAATGGACTGCGCTTCACAGCGAAGGTAAAGAAGGGGGATAAAGGAGGAGAGGCAAAAATGATCTTACAAAGTAAGTGGATGAATTAAGAACATAATGGAACCTGAAGTTAGAATGAACCATCAAAATAAATGCCCTGTGACTGGCAGCAAGCTCCATCATTCTTCACTGTTGGCTGCTTGTTTTCCACAGTTATCATAAGGGCAAATGCCCAGATGCCCCACATACCACCATGCAGTTCAGACACACAGAATATGGGCAAGGGGAGGTTAGCACACTCCACCCCCCCCCACCCCCGACTAATACTGCGCCTGCGTTAGTCTCTTCCAGGCAGGGAGCAATCCGCTTTAAAATGCCTAGATAGTTTGGCATATTTGTTTACTATCGCATGCTGCATACTTACCATCCTGTTGTTTTCCTACTTCATTAAGCAGGGTTACAAGCATCAAGCCATGTTCAAGCAGGTAAATGATGCGCTTCAAGCAGAATCCACCACACCACCCTTCGCTGCCTTCCCCTTTGCGGCCAGCCCCTCACCCTCTAGTTTGTGTCTATTATTCCACTTGCACACCATCTATACATAGATCACACACACACACACACACACACACACACACACACACACACACATATAAAGTCTAGGGTTCCCACGTGATAAAACATTTGGTCCCTGTCATTCTGAGACCCTCTTCACTTCCTTAATATGATCTCTGGTTTCACCCACTCTTCTGCAAATGACATGATGTCATTGTTCTATATGGCAGAAAAAGATCCTGTTGTGTCTATAAAACACTTTTTTCTTTTCCATTCTCTGTTGACAAAAAGGTCCCTGATGGCAATTACATCTGCTAATTTTGCCTTGAAAGAAGCTTATTCATGGGTTGAGGGTTAAGGAGGGGACATTTTGGGAGGCCATTCTGCAGCTAATGAGGGGATCACAGATGAAGGGAGGGATCGGGAGGTGTTCTAGAAAGAGGAAAAGGATGGATATTGGATCTGTGGGCATCAGTGAGCATGCTCCTGCTCTGCCAGGATGCACATCAGCCTGCTCACCAGTAGATGGGCTCCACTACCCAAGACACCTCATTGCAATATGAGACCTTCAGGATGTGGGCAGAATAGAGCGAGCCTTCTTCATCTTACCTGACTTGCTTCCCTCAAGGTGAGGACATTTTCCCTTCTTTGAATTGCGCGCGCGCGCGCGCGCGCGCACACACACACACACACACACACACACACACACACCTGATATGAAACTTATTTGCCACATTTTAGTACATTGAAAATTTATTTCAAAGTTATGAACCCCAGAGACAGAATAGCCGTGGAAGCCATCAAGACCCCAGAGCACTGGTCCTGTTATTATGACACACAGCATTGACACGAGACTATGTTTCTTCCATCATAAGTGGTATAACTTGAATCTCCGTTGAGTTTGCAGTGTTCTTTTACACAGTTAGGTTTGGGTGGGTGAGGTGGTGAAGAGTTTCCCCCACACGAGGCTGCAGTTTCTATGGTTCTTCCGTCATTCTTGACAGAGAGCATGGTGTTGAGGCCCACCTTAAGGGCCACGTGGGAAACACACAGCTAGGCTTGTCCTCCCATCATTACCCTGTGGTGTGTGGTCTCTCGATCCCTAACTGTCCTAATGGTGTCTGGGAATGCCTTTTTTAGTTCTTAATTCTATTATGAATGTCTGTGACTGCTTTAACGGGTCAAATCCACCCCTTCAAAATAATACTTAGTGTTGCTTGTTGATGTCTCAAATTGAAAACCTGATAAATAGTTGCTGTCAGGGTGGTTGTATCAAAATTAGTCCACAATAACATGAAACTGCTTTGTTCTAAACCTCAAACACAACATCATGTCACAGAATAGAAATCTAAGTCTGCGTGTGTGCTGAGCCGCTCTTATTCTGTTTACATTGTTGATAAAACTAATTAACTAACAAAGATTTTAGACAATCTCTCAGTGCCTTCCCCCATGCCCAGTTACTTCCTTCAGAACAGCAAAAAGTTATCAGAACACACTTGTTAAGCTCCACAGGTGACATTTGCCATGTTCTGTGAGGTTTAAACATGGCCCAACTCTCCTCCTTATTTTACTTTCCATGAGGAAAATTTTCTCCTGGGAAAGTATATAAACCTTAGTATAGTTTTATAATAAGAACTTTTTCATATGCAGATTGAGTGTCACATTTTTGCATTTAAAAAGATGAGCAGTCTGCACATTCCTCCCTCCCCAGTGCTCATATAAATATGTATATTGAAGTGCATATCAAGTATTCTTTGCAGGTGTGCCCCTCACCTGCTGTTTATGAAGTCCTGAGGAGGCTCTCTAACCAACTTTGGAATGCACATCTCAGAATACTGTGATGACCTCGGGGAGCCCTGGGCTCTGAAGAGAACTTTCTTCATCCCCACTGAAGAGTGACCAAATTTGTGACTGTGGCTAGGAAAGAAGATGGAAATAAATGCCATATTGTGCAGAAGGACCACACGAGCCACCAGAGTGGCCATCAAATATCTGGGTCCTAATAACATCCAAAATGGCTATGTATCAACATTCTGCATAATATACCAACTACATACCAACACACACAAATGCTTAATATGTAATTAATAACCAATACAATATTAGTGTCCCCAAACCAGCCACCACAGTGGAAAGCTGTCTGGAAGTATTTAAAGGACGAGAGTAACTGGAGAGTCTGAGAACTGGGGGGAACTGTCTTAGAGACACCGTATGGAACTATCAGGGAAAGGCCAGGGACTGGACAGCCTACTCCCAGGATCCAGCCTTCACCTTGCCTGTGGAGTGCCTGATTAGCTATGACTTCATTAAGAACATTCACAGGCCATAATGCTCTAGGGATCAGCTTATGGAATCCCTTGTTTTAGATCAACCTATCTATGTTACCATCACAGTTTTTATGTATCTATTCTTGGAAAGTTGTTTGAATAAGCTAATTTAGCAGCTTTGAACTTTATCAAGCCTTTTCATTAATATGAAAATTCTTCCCTAAAATAAGTAACCTGATTGTCTATTGGGAGATACTATCATTGCTTCAAGCACCCTGTAGTCAGCAGGGTAATTCCCAAAAGATTTCTATACTATAATCCCTGAAAAGTTTGAATGTCTTGTCTTGCAAAAAAAGGCTTATAGGGCACAATTTAGGTGATATACTCCCAAATAAAAATACTATGGCATATTATCCAAGGTATCCAAGAAGGTATAACCTAACCATGGAAGTGTTTTATTTTAATTAAAATTTTATTTATTTATTTATCTGTTGTGAGTTCTTAACTACACAAATTTTCAATAACTGGAAGCAGAGGAGTTGGGCAAGGACAGTTAACCTGGCATGTTGAGAGGGCTGTGGTGCTATTGAAGGGTCAGCGAGGTGACAAATGACCGTAACTCTGGGACATCCCCACAACTATACAGCAAGGAGGCAGATATCTTAATCCTAGAGCAAACTGAAGGAGCTTGAAGTGTACTCTCCAAAGCATTCAGCTGTGAGCCCAGGCTGACCAGTCCCTGGCAGGACTCTGGGCAGAGAGGAGCACCGACCTAGTCACCCGACCCTCAGAGGTGTGGCATTCCCAGCAGGTGTGGAAGCAGCTGAGCTCACACAGTGAATGTTATGACAGCAAGAGAAAACAGCACTTTTATATTTTCTTATGAAAGACCTCTCTCTGTGTACTTTAGGAACAGAGCTCAGTAGTGGGGAAGGGAACCTCACCGGATTCTAAAAACAACCAAACGAGAACACTCACGGAGTGCCTGGTGTGACTATGGCCACCATGGCTGGGGACTATATCCCAGTGCTGAATCTCCAAATGGTGGCATTGGGTCAGTTAATGAGGAATCACTAAGAAAGGTCCAGAAACAAATGCTATTGCATTGCTTCTCCTGGGAAGATATGTATTCACCCTGGAGAAAGCATCGGTTAAGGACCATGAAACAGTTCCAACCAGTCTCACCTAGTGAAACGGTAAGTCCATTGAACTTACCTACAGCTCATCAGTGACTCTGAGGCAGCTCCATCACCAGAAAGTCCAGCAGGAGTGATGATGGTTCACAGTCTGCTCCCTGGAGCTCCCTGCACAACATGGAGGCAGCTCTGCCAGGGAGCCTTCCTCTCAGCCACCATCCACTAATTTCACAACCTGGGGCAGGAGACGTGGGAATCTTGTAACCTCCTGAGCCTAGAAGTTTCACGAGCATCCAGAGTTAAATTAGAGTTCAGAGGAAATCGCTACGCAGTGGGAACAAAGGATAGACAAAGCCAGTGAAAACACCCTAGTCACAAAACAAGGAGAGGTCCCACTTGGTCTACTGCAGTACATGCATACTGTTCTTAGGGTCGTGGATGGAACTCACTGCTGTCAATAGATTAGTTAAAGGCATTTTTATTCACTCACAAATTATTTATTTTTTGGCTGCCTATAAAGTTCCATTTAAGTTCATTGTTTTGATTACCTCTTTGACGTTGTCCGCAGGACCAGGATCTAAGAGCTCTTGGCCCTCTGCTCTCAAGAGTAGCAACTCCTATGATGACTACTCCCACCATCTCTTCATGAGATTCTGATAAGGGCCCAATTAAATCACCCAAGGTAACAGTCAGGAGAAAGGATAGGCATGACTGGCAGGCAGAGAGAATAAATAGGAAAAGAAATCAGGGGAGAGAGAAATAGAAGAGTGAGAGAAAGAGGAGAACTCCAGGGGCCAGCCACCCAGATACACAACAAGCCATGGAGTAAGAAGTAAAGAAAGGTATATAGGATAAAGATAAAAGCCCAGAAGCAAAAGATAGACAGCATAATTTAAGTCAAGAAAAGCTGTCTAGAAACAAGCCAAGCTAAGGCTGAGCATTTATAAGAAAGAATAAGACTCTATGTGTATTTATTTTGGGAGCTGGGTGGCAGCCTCCCAAAGAGTAAAGAGTAAAAACAAACAACTACATAATATTCTGCAACATAAAAAAATGTAACACATCTTTACATAATTAAAGTAATATTCCACAACATTTTCCCCTTTTTGTCTAGATAAAAAGGAAAGGTTTTAACTTAAACATAGTAAAACTCTACATAATAAGAACAATTATCAAGTAAGAATGACATGTATAATATCTAGTCAATTTGCATTTGTCAAATTCAGAGAAAATACTCCATTATCTATTTTATCTTGATGAGTCCAAATTTTTGTACCTAATTTACCTTCTATCATAACTGAGGAAAACTGTAACTATAACTATCTAGTCTTCAACCCCATCAAAGGCCCCAGAAGGATATAGTATTACCTGAGTATACAGGAAGTGCAGTGTAAGCCACTTCCAAAACTAGAGAAACAACAGAGGTATCTGGCTGCCTGGACAGTCTCCCAAGGTTCCTGTGCAACATGTGGCATCCATCTTCAGTCTAAAGACCTAGAATATCTGTCAGACTTTTCTGTGAACCAGGAATTTTGAAGGACTGCCCCAACTTGTCTTGGTAAAGTTTGACAGTCGCTTTCCTTTGTGTTCTGCATGTCTGGTATACTGTCAGGAGTCAAAGCAAGGACAATTTCTTGCCCAAAAGGCTAGTTCTGCCAAAATGAAAGCAAACTCCATGTGGAGGTTCTTTGATGCCCATTATTCTTTTATGAAGCAAATTGGTGCTGCCAAGAGAAGACATATCTCACTATTACAAAAGTCCTTAGGTTGTTAAACATTTTAAATGCCATATTTTGTAGGTCTCTGAAGCATTTGGAGATCAGTGATCTATCTAAAATATGACTGTTTAACCTTGCAAAAATTCCTACTATGACTACAAGTTTGATTATTTTGGATGACTAACTACTAACTAGCATTTCTGAGTTATACATTACAATTTTTAAATTAGCTGCATAAGCACAATATCCCAAACAAGAATAGAAACATATATACAGTATAACAAAAATAACCTTAAATTTGTATCAATATACCAAAAACCATACCAATATAAAATATTTGAAGTTAAATAGTTGTCTTTTCATCCTATATTCCTGTATCCCCCTGTAAATAATGACAAACATCCATAACCCACCAAATGATCAAAAAACCACCCACCCCCTCTTGGGAATGTAGGTGTTGTGTTCTCTAGACTACTTTCTGTTGTCTGGGGGATGACAGCATCTTTAGAGATCTCTGAGAAAATTGAGATAATGGTCAAGTCCTGGGGAAACTAGTTGTAACATTTTATTGGCCAGTCTCAGAACTGTTCCTATGTAGAGGGATCAGCATATATGTCATCTGTCATGTAGGGTTTTTTGGTTTATTTCTCTACATTTGTAGCCAAGATTTTCAGGAGGTCTCCCCTCATCAAACCTTATCTCTATTAACCTTGAAGGAATCCACAGCCTTTCATTTACCATGGAAATAAAAGCATAACCCCTTCCCCAAAACAATACAGTTTTTGAATTCCATTTTAAAGTTAAGACATCACAAAAATATCTAGACTGGTTTAATTCATCATCCCCATTTACAACCCAGTGTCTCTTAGCATCTTTATTTCTCTCATTAACATTGAAAAAAAATTCAAAGTCAACACAACACCATATAGGATCCAGACTCCCTGTGTATGTGGCTTTTTTGCTTTATATTACTTTACTCTCTCTTTAAAGACTTTACTTTATTATTTTTAAACTATTTCTTTTTCTTTATGACTATCTATGCCCGTTTCCTTTATTTTAAATCACCTACACACATTTTTTAAACATAATGTAACCTGTTTAGAGTTGTTGTTCTTGTTTTTTCCCAATCTGGACCTGTCTTCACTGTGTGTCTCTAGCCTTTTCTGACTGAGTAAGCCGAACCTTAAACTGCTTAGCAGCAGCTAGACCCTCTGATGTGGCTGTAGTGGCTAGCTCTGCCCCCTGTTCAGGTCTGTGAGAGCCAGTCTGGTGGAGGGCTGCTTTCAGCTGGGAGTTGCATCTAAGTGGAGGCTGCATTCAACAGCCCCAGATCTAGAAAGACAGTGCCCGCACTGTGTCAGGCATTTTTACTCAACTCTCTGTTTCTACTTAACATCCTGGCTGCTCAATTGCTCACTGTACAGCAGAGCACCAGGGCTACTCGAAAGTCTTGTTGGTTTGTGTTGTTGTTGTTGTTGTTTTCATTTCCCCCCCAAGCTTTCTCAGGCCTGAGGTAGAAATATTGGCCCCACTTTGGAATACCAAATGTAGCAGGCTTTCTTGAACTGCCAGCCTTCAAATCATGACATGAAGACTTATTACTAGTTATGAATGCTTGGCCTTACCTTATGCTTGTCCCACTAGCTCTTATTACTTAATTTAACCTGTTTCTCTTCATCTGCATTTTTCCTTGGGGCTTTTTGCTTTTCTTTCTGTGCGTCCTACTTTCCTGCTTTCTCCATGTCTGGTTGGCTGGTGGCTGCCTGACTGGCTGACCTCGGACATCTCCCTTTCTTTCTCCCTTGTTCTTTCTTGAGCCTAGATTCCTCCTCCTACTTATTCTCTCTGCTCATCAGTCCCACCCATCCCTCTACTGCCTAGCTATTGGCATTCAGCTTCCTACCAGACCAATCAGGTGCCTTAGGAAGGCAAGGTAAAACAAATGCTACATACGTTTACACAGTTAAAGTAATATT